>NC_092112.1:7732367-7737367 GCF_045679555.1 Salvelinus alpinus | reverse complement strand
CCCGGGGCTCTAAGAAACGCCGCTCTCTCTGGAGATGGTAGAACAACTAGAGGAGAGAGAGACAGAAGGGTTCACATGTGATGAGGTGTGCACATACAGAGCTTCCATGCTGCATCCACAGTATCATAGAAAATATCCCCTCTTGAGGAAGACAGGAGAGAGAGGAGAGAGGGGGGGAGAGAGAGTGGGGAGGAGAGAGGGGGGGGGGGGGGGTGGAGAGGGGAGAGAGGGGGGAGAGGTGGGGGGAGAGAGAGAGGGGGGGGGGGGAGGGGAGGAGAGAGGGGGGGGGGGGGGTGAGCTTCCTGAAGAGACCATATTTTATAATGTCCTCCCTCCTCTAACAATCACAGGAAATAAGTCCCATTACACAGGCACACACACTCTCACTCTCTCTCCCTTTCTCCCTCACTCTCCTCTGTTAATGTAGTCCAGCACAAAGTAGAGTTTGATCCTCCCTCCCTCCCTCCCTCCATATCAGTGTGTCTCCTCACCTCTCCTCCGTTAATGTAGTCCAGTACAAAGTATAGTTTGTCAGCGGTCTGGAAGGAGTAGTGTAGTCCCACTAGGAAGGGGTGTTTAATGTTCTTCAACAGGACGTTCCTCTCTGACATGATGTGCTTCTCCTGGAGGTCAACAAAGGGTAAGGGTTAGAGGTTAGAGGTCATGGTGTCTGTCTGTCTGTCTGTCTGTCTGTCTGTCTGTCTGTCTGTGTGCGTGTATGTGTGTGTGAGGGTGTGTGTGTGCATATGTGTCTAGGTGTATGTGTGTGTATGCGTATGCGTATGTGTGTGTGTGTGTGTGTGTGTGTGTGTGTGTGTGTGTGTGTGTGTGTGTGTGTGTGTGTGTGTGTGTCCACGTACCTCTTTCTTCTTCAGGATGGCCTTCTTCTGCAGCACCTTAACAGCGTAGAACTGGTCGTCTGTTCGGTGCCTGGCTAGGAGGACCTTCCCGAAACTGCCCTTCCCTATCACCTTCAGGAAGTGGAAGTCACTGGGCTTGGCTGTGGGGTTGGAGGACGGGCCCAGGTTCATCTGCTGGGAGGGACTGGGCTGTAGAGGAGGTTACAGATATCATATGTAAATAGACACAACAGTAGTATTGGACTATGTGATGCGACAGATGACATTTTAAACATACCGTCTGTATACAAATGCAGTAGACACTGAGTTACAAGGTAAACACAGCAGAATGTAACACTGCACACACACGTCGACATACACACAGGACACACACACACGTCGACATACGCACAGGACACACACACGTCAACACACACACACAGGACACCAGCAAACAAACATGCATATAGGTCTATGTTTCCAAATCAAGATTTTGTATATTATATAATGTGGGACTGTACATGTACACAATGTACACACAGTTAAAACACACATTTGTACTTACAGGAGGAGATGGGTTTGCGTTCATTAGCTCAGCCTCCTGTTGTTGGGGAGCCAAGTTGACAATGGACTGAACCTCAGGACTGGAGAGAGAGAGAGAAAGGGAGAAAGGAGAGAGAGAGAGCAAGAGAAAGAGAGAGAGAGAGAGAGAGAGAGAGAGAGAGAGAGAGAGAGAGAGAGAGAGAGAGAGAGAGAGAGAGAGAGAGAGAGAGAGAATTTAGATATAGCCTTATTCAATATACAATTCTAATGAAAATCCTTAATTAAGCAAAACAGATACAAATATGGAACAAATATGAATAAATCATCAGGCATGAGGGTCAATGAATTACATGATCATTATATTACATTACACTGTAGTTACATGATCATTATATTACATTACACTGTAGTTACATGATCATTATATTACATTACACTGTAGTTACATGATCATTATATTACATTACACTGTAGTTACATGATCATTATATTACATTACACTGTAGTTACATGATCATTATATTACATTACACTGTAGTTATATAGCTTTCCATTTGTCTTTGAGTCAGGTCATAGTGACTCACTGTTTGCAGGTGTAGGAGTTACTAGTGGCCAGCCTCTGGATAAAGTCATTCAGTCCCATTCTTCTCTGTTTCATAAAAGCTGCAAAAAAGAACACCAAAAGAGAAGGGGAAAACATGAACAAGGTGGAAAACCCACAGTAAAAGATGGAAAACCCACAGTAAAAGATGGAAAACCAACAGTAAAAGGTGGAAAACCCACAGTAAAAGATGGAAAACCCACAGTAAAAGGTGTAAAACCTACAGTAAAAGGTGTAAAACCCACAGTAAAAGGTGTAAAACCCACAGTAAAAGGTGTAAAACCCACAGTAAAAGATGGAAAACCCACAGTAAAAGATGGAAAACCCACAGTAAAAGGTGTAAAACCCACAGTAAAAGATGGAAACCCCACAGTAAAAGGTGTAAAACCCACAGTAAAAGTGTAAAACCCACAGTAAAAGATGGAAAACCCACAGTAAAAGGTGTAAAACCCACAGTAAAAGTGTAAAACCCACAGTAAAAGATGGAAAACCCACAGTAAAAGATGGAACACCCACAGTAAAAGATGGAAAACCCACAGTAAAAGGTGTAAAACCCACAGTAAAATATATTCTCTCTCTCTGGTAATCCTACCAGTGAGTAAAGCTCCTAGTCCTCCTGGTTTGGAATAGGTCATCAACAAAGACCAGTCTCTCTCTCTTATTATTGTCATGGTTACAGGCTATAATCTGTCTGTTAAAGTCCTGCTCTGTGGTAGTTCAGAGCGCTACTGTACTGGAAGGGCTTTGTGTTGGACTACTTCTATAGCACAGGAAAGAGAGGAGGGACCCCGCAAGGACGCGTCCTGACGTCGAGCCCCACCAGGTGGGCGTTGTTCGAGTGTCATGCCGCGTTAACGTGCCAGTCGGGAAATAGACAACTCGAAAATGTTATACTTTGCTGATTCGTTGGAACGTGTCACCTGTTTAACTACAATCAGTTAAGCAAGTCTGACATTTCAGAGTTTCCTAGTTCCGACTGGCACATGAATGAGGCATTAAACATGCGTTTTTAGCGCGGTAGACGGTGACGTGGTTCAGCTACGAGGCGTTTGCGCTCAAACGGACGGTCGATATCTACCGTGCCCCAAGGTCGGCATATAGGCATGAGAGTACAGCGTAAAAAAATAATGAGGAGGAAAAAGTCCTACGTCCATAGCCAGCTGAAAGAACTATGTACGATTGTGCAACTTGCAAACAAGAGTTGCAGGAATTTTCCAAGGCACCGGCATCAGCTGTGCAACACGTTCAGATATTTCAATGGTCATTGTAGACAGAGAGTAAACAATGTATTTAGGGTTAATATAAAACCAAACAGATATATTCTAATGCCATACAAATGTGCTGCCAAATACAACTAACTTTATTTTAACTTAATGAAAAATATCCTTACACCACGATAACATAGCCTACAGTAACCTGGTACGGTAAACAAATTAAAGTAGATAGCGTACACATTACACCACAGACTTACCTCTGTGTTAAGTGTGAATAATTAAAAGTGTCTCTGGACACAGCGGGGAAACGCAAGAGACAGAATGACCAATGAGGAACCTGTAGCCTGTACCGTGGAGCTGCCCGGTGTATCAGTCCTTCTGGTCATATCAACTTCACTCTCTGGACAATTCTTAATTAAACGTCGATAAAAGTGCATCCCGGTGACGCATGTTCCCTGATATAGCCTACAAAAGACTAGAGAGGAGCGGCGCTAGCGGAATGGGGTGGGAGGGGAGGGGGGGGGGGGGGGGGATTGAGCGGCCAGATGCCAAGAAAAGCCGCTGGAAAAATACAAGCTGAAGGGTAGCTCTCCTACATTCAGATCACGAACCCAACGGGAAAGGGCAAAGAAGGAGAAGAAAAAAACCCGTTGGGTGTCAAAATAAAAAGGACATTGATTGTTCTAGGTCTTAAGCACAACGAGCCCGGCCTCAAGCACAAAACACCAACATTGTGATGCTATAACAACTGACTAATGAAATGTAATGAACCGTTCTTTGTTTTGAGGAGGGACACAGAGTGCTATGGACATTTACATAACGGAATATTTCCAACGGTGGCTTTCGGTCTCAGTTTGGGAAGGTTACATAAGGACTTGATCTCGTATCTCGCCTAAATCATTTACTTTCCTCGGTCATGTCTTCAATTCTAGGCCAGGGCAGAGCCACAGAAAGTTTATCCTTCAGATTAAAGCTAAAAAAAAAATGTAATTTGGTGACATTGAAGAGACAATATCACTCAACTGGAATAGATGTCCTGCTACCTTTGTCTAACAGCTGCACATATTCAACACGCATCTTTTAAAAATAGATTCTCGGGTCAGAAGTATTCGATGAATCCCCCCAATCAATCGATGTTCATGTTAATACCCAAGTTAGTAAAACAATAGTGGATCCAGGAAAGAGATATAGCACAGTCATAGCAACAGCAACACTATCCCAGATGTTAGCAGAAACGTTCCGCGGAAAAAAGTGAATTAGGCTTTTAATTAAGATCCATCGGTAGTCTTTATCAATACACCCCAAAGCAATCAATCAAATCACTTTTCGACACCAACCTTTTAGTTCAGTAGTGGTCCTCATCTTATCATGTTACCTATTTCCCTCAGAGCAGATCAGAGCCACGGACTGGCTCAACGAGTAGAGGTGGGAAAGAAGGAAACTTTTCAGAGCGTCGAGAGCGTCGAGAGCGGAGCCTCGGCAGCACATATAACACCTCTTATCAGCTCAACATTATTTAACATGGATAACAAACGGTGTTAAAACCGGGTCACCGTAGCCCAAAACCCCGACAGATGGCGATATTGAGTTGTGTCATCTTACCATCCCAAAGGGAATGTACACAGAGACACTGGTGTCCTCCGTGGACGGTTCCTACATAAAACATTCTCCGTTCAGGCTACAAAGGCGTTGATTTACATATTTATTTATTATTATTTATTTTTTAATCCCAGTCCCCGCAGGAGGCCTTTTGCCTTTTGGTAGGCCGTCATTGTAAATAAGCATTTGTTCTTAAATCAAATC
>NC_092112.1:7720200-7732267 GCF_045679555.1 Salvelinus alpinus | reverse complement strand
TTTCTGGTTTGGGAGTGTTTTTATCGTTGCTGTGGGTACGACATCGTCAATGCACTTCCTAATGAACTCGCTCACCGAATCAGCATATTCGTCAATATTGTTGTTGGACGCGATGCGGAACATATTCCAATCCGCGTGATCGAAGCTTAACTGACTTATCTAGTTAAATGACAGAGATGATTTAACTAGATGAACAATAACAGAGAAAATATGCATCCTTTCTTTATGAAACACGGTTTACCACCACCATGCTAGTAGTTAAGGCTACTTAATGATATCGTGTACAGCACAACCCAATGCTTCAACTACAGTAACATAATTATGCCAAGACTTGACATTTTAATTATGCCATGACTTGACATTTTAATTATGCCATGCGGTGCCAAATTTTAGCAGTCAGTCAAACTCTTGTAAAAATGAAACTAAAGCTTTGATTAAGGCATTCATTCCGAATGGCTAAGGTTCGGGTTTAACTCTGTAAAGTCCATGGAGAACAAGAGCACCTCCTCCCAGCTGCCCACTGCACTGAGGCTAGGAAACAGTCACCACCGATTAATGTACGATAATTGAGAATTTCAATAAGCATTTTTCTACGGCTGGCCATGCTTTCCACCTGGCTACCCCTACCCAGGTCAACTGCCCTGCACCCCCCACAGCAACTCGCCCAAGCCTCCCCCATTTCTCCTTCACCCAAATACAGTCAGCTGATGTTCTGAAAGAGCCTCAAAATCTGGACCCCTACAAATCAGCCGGGCTAGACAATCTGGACCCTCTCTTTCTAAAATGATCTGCCAAAATTGTTGCAACCCCTATTACTATTCTGTTCAACCTCTCTTTCGTATCGTCTGAGATCCCCCAAAGATTGGAAAGCTGCCCCTCTTCAAAGGGTAAGACACTCTAGACCCAAACTGCTACAGACCTATATCTATCCTACCCTGGCTTTCTAAGGTCTTCGAAAGCCAAGTTAACAAACAGATTACCGACCATTTCGAATCCCACCATACCTTCTCCGCTATGCAATCTGGTTTCCGAGCTGGTCATGGGTGCACCTCAGCAACGCTCAAGGTCCTAAACGACATCATAACCGCCATCGATAAGAGACATTACTGTGCAGCCGTATTCATCGACCTGGCCAAGGCTTTCGACTCTGTCAATCACCACATTCTTATCGGCAGACTCAACAGCCTTGGTTTCTCAAATGACTGCCTCGCCTGGTTCACCAACTACTTCTCTGATAGAGTTCAGTGTGTCAACCTCCAGACGAGCTTCAATGCCATACAACTCTCCTTCCGTGGCCTCCAACTGCTCTTAAATGCAAGTAAAATGAAATGCATGCTCTTCAACCGTTCGCTGCCCGCACCTGCCCGCCCGTCCAGCATCACTACTCTGGACGGTTCTGACTTAGAATATGTGGACAACTACAAATACCTAGGTGTCTGGTTAGACTGTAAACTCTCCTTCCAGACGCACATTCAGCATCTCCAATCCAAAGTTAAATCTAGAATTGACTTCCTATTTCGCAACAAAGCATCCTTCACTCATGCTGCCAAACATACCCTCGTAAAACTTACCATCCTACCGATCCTCGACTTCGGCGATGTCATTTACAAAATAGCCTCCAACACTCTACTCAACAAATTGGATGCAGTCTATCACAGTGCCATCCGTTTTGTCACCAAAACCCCATATACTACCCACCACTGCGACCTGTACGCTCTCGGTGGCTGGCCCTCGCTTCATACTCGTCGCCAAACCCACTGGCTCCAGGTAATCTACAAGTCTTTGCTAGGTAAAGCCCCGCCTTATCTCAGTTCACTGGTCACCATAGTAGCACCCACCCGTAGCATGCACCCCAGCAGGTATATCTCACTGGTCACCCCCAAAGCCAATTCCTCCTTTGGCTGCCAACGACTGGAACGAACAGCAAAAATCACTGAAGCTACACTCTCATATCTCCCTCACTAACTTTAAGCACCAGCTGTCAGAGCAGCTCACAGATCATTGCACCTGTACATAGCTCATCTGTAAATTGCCCATCCAACTACCTCATCCCCATAATGTATTTATTTATTTATTTTGCTCCTTTGCACCCCAGTATCTCTACTTGCACATTCATCTTCTGCTCATCTACCACTCCAGTGTTTAATTGGTATATTGTAATTACTTCACCACCATGGCCTATTTTACTGCCTTACCTCCCTTATCCTACCTCATTTGCACACACTGTATATAGACTTTTTCTACTATATTATTGACTGTATGTTTTGACAATGACATGAGGAACTGCTGATGCAATTTAGAAATTACAACTTTCAAGATTAAGATGAAACCCCTGACTGAGTTAAAACTTCTTATGGCTGCAGGGGCAGTATTGAGTAGCTTGGATGAAAGGTGCACAGAGGTGCCCATAGTAAACTGCCTGCTCCTCAGTCCCAGTTGCTAATATATGCATATTATTATTCATATTGAATAGAAAACACTCCGAAGTTTCTAAAACTGTTTGAATGATGTCTGTGAGTATAACAGAACTCATATGGCAGGCAAAATCCTGAGAAAAACTCCAAACAGGAAGTGGGAATTCTGAGGCTGGTCAATTTTCAACCAAGATCCTATTGAATTCACAGCGAGATATGGATGAGTTTGCACTTCCTACGGCTTCCACTAGATGTCAACAGTCTGTAGAACCTTGTCTGATGCCTCTACTGTGAAGGGGGGCCGAATGAGAGGGGAATTAGTCAGGTCTGCCATGACCTGACCATGCTCTAACCATGCGCGTTCACATGAGAGGGAGCTCTGTTCCATCGCTCATCTGAAGTCAATGTAATTCTCCGGTTGGAACGTTATTCAAGATTTATGTTAACAACATTCTAAAGATTGATTCAATACATCGTTTGACATGTTTCTACTGACTGTTACGGAACTTTTGGACATTTCGTCAGCTTTTAGTGAACGCGCTTCCTGACGTTGGATTTGTTTACCAAACAAGCTAACAAAAATAGCTATTTGGACATAAATGATGGACATTACCCGAACAAAACAAACATTTCTTGTGGAAAAAAGTCCTGGGAGTGCATTCCGACGAAGATCAGTAAAGGTAAGTGAAGATTTATAATGCTTTTTATGAGTTTTGTTGACTGCACAATTTGGCGGGTAACTGTATGGCTTGCTTTTGTGGCTGAACGCTGTTTTCAGATTATTGTGTATTATTATATATATTGTGTTTTTCCCGTAAAGCTTTTTGAAATCTGACACAGCGGTTGCATTAATAAGAACAAGTGTATCTTTAATTCTATGTAAAACATGTATCTTTTATCAAAGTTTATGATGAGTATTTATGTTATTTGACGTGGCTCTCTGCAATTTCTCCGGATATTTTGGAAGCATTTCTGAACATTGCGCCAATGTAAACTGAG
This sequence comes from Salvelinus alpinus, assembly GCF_045679555.1. NCBI lineage: Eukaryota > Metazoa > Chordata > Actinopteri > Salmoniformes > Salmonidae > Salvelinus > Salvelinus alpinus. The sequence goes on along the minus strand of NC_092112.1, from coordinate 7,728,854 downwards.
GTTTTTGGATATAAATATTAACTTATCGAACAAAACATATATGTATTGTGTAACATGAAGTCCTATGAGTGTCATCTGATGAAGATCATCAAAGGTTAGTGATTCATTTTATCTCTATTTCTGCTTTTTGTGACTCCTGTCTTTGGCTGGGAAAATGACTGTGTTTGTCTGTGATTTTGCGGTGACCTAACATAATCGTTTGTGGTGCTTTCGCTGTAAAGCCTTTTTGAAATCGAACACTTTGGGGGGATTAACAACAAGATTACCTTTAAAATGGTATAAAATACTTGTATGTTTGAGGAATTTTAATTATGAGATTTCTGTTGTTTGAATTTGGCGCCCTGCACTTTCACTGGCGGTTGTCATATCGATCCCGTTAACGGGATTGCAGCCATAAAAAGTTAATAAAAAATTGCCTTCGAGCAATGACTGGAAGTCTATGGGTATCTACTAGCATGCTAGCAGGTACCATAGACTTCCAGTCATTACGCTAACGCTAGTTAGCATTGGCTCGCAAAACTACCTCTAACTTCCTTTATACTAGACACAGAGACATAAAAACTGGTATCCACGAATTCATCTGACTCTGGGTCAGTAGATAAAGTGCTTCATCTGACTCTGGGTCAGTAGATAAAGGACCTCATCTGACTCTGGGTCAGTAGATAAAGGGCCTCATCTGACTCTGGGTCAGTAAATAAAGGGCCTCATCTGACTCTGAAGACCCACCTGGATCAGCCTCTACAGCCATCTGAAGACCCACCTGGATCAGCCTCTACAGCCATCTGAAGACCAACCTGGATCAGCCTCTACAGCCATCTGAAGACCCACCTGGATCAGCCTCTACAGCCATCTGAAGACCAACCTGGATCAGCCTCTACAGCCATCTGAAGACCCACCTGGATCAGCCTCTACAGCCATCTGAAGACCCACCTGGATCAGCCTCTACAGCCATCTGAAGACCCACCTGGATCAGCCTCTACAGCCATCTGAAGATCCACCTGGATCAGCCTCTACAGCCATCTGAAGACCCACCTGGATCAGCCTCTACAGCCATCTGAAGACCCACCTGGATCAGCCTCTACAGCCATCTGAAGACCAACCTGGATCAGCCTCCACAGCCATCTGAAGACCCACCTGGATCAGCCTCTACAGCCATCTGAAGAGCCACCTGGATCAGCCTCTACAGCCATCTGAAGAGCCACCTAGATCAGCCTCTACAGCCATCTGAAGAGCCACCTAGATCAGCCTCTACAGCCATCTGAAGACCCACCTGGATCAGCCTCTACAGCCATCTGAAGACCCACCTGGATCAGCCTCTACAGCCATCTGAAGATCCACCTGGATCAGCCTCTACAGCCATCTGAAGACCCACCTGGATCAGCCTCTACAGCCATCTGAAGATCCACCTGGATCAGCCTCTACAGCCATCTGAAGATCCACCTGGATCAGCCTCTACAGCCATCTGAACAGCCACAAATTGAAGACCACATGGAGGACAATAATACTGGACTAGAGTGATTGCCGAAGATGATGATGGTAAAATAATGGTAAACTGAGTGTTAAGTTGGTTAAGTTATAAAAAAGTTGATAAGTTTACCTGCTAGTGTGGTAAAGTGACAGTAAAGTGATGGTGAAGTGATGGTAAAGTGACGGTAAAGTGACGGTAGAGTGACGGTAAAGTGATGCTAAAGTGATGGTCCCGTGTGGCTCAGTTGGTAGAGCATGGCGCTTGCAACGCCAGGGTTGTGGGTTCATTCCCCACGGGGGGACCAGGATGAATATGTATGAACTTTCCAATTTGTAAGTCGCTCTGGATAAGAGCGTCTAATAAATGACTTAAATGTAAATGACTTAAATGTAAATGGTAAAGTGATGGTGAAGTGACGGTAAAGTGACGGTGACGTGACGGTGACGTGACGGTGACGTGACGGTGACGTGACGGTGACGTGACGGTGACGGTGACGTGACGGTGAAGTGACGGTAACGTGACGGTAACGTGACGGTAACGTGACGGTGAAGTGACGGTGACGTGACGGTAAAGTGACGGTAAAGTGACGGTGACGTGACGGTAACGTGACGGTAACGTGACGGTAAAGTGACGGTGAAGTGACGGTGACGTGACGGTGACGTGACGGTGACGTGACGGTGACGGTGAAGTGACGGTAACGGTAACGTGACGGTAACGTGACGGTGACGTGACGTGACGGTGAAGTGACGGTAACGTGACGGTAACGTGACGGTAACGTGACGTGACGGTGACGTGACGGTGACGTGACGGTGACGGTGACGTGACGGTGACGTGACGGTGAAGTGACGGTAACGTGACGGTAACGTGACGGTAACGTGACGGTGAAGTGACGGTGACGTGACGGTAACGTGACGGTAACGTGACGGTGAAGTGACGGTAACGTGACGGTAAAGTGACGGTAAAGTGACGGTGAAGTGACGGTGACGTGACGGTGACGTGACGGTGACGTGACGGTGACGGTGAAGTGACGGTAACGGTAACGTGACGGTAACGTGACGGTGACGTGACGTGACGGTGACGTGACGGTAACGTGACGGTAACGTGACTGTGAAGTGACGGTAACGTGACGGTGAAGTGACGGTAAAGTGACGGTAAAGTGATTGTGAAGTGACGGTAAAGTGACGGTAACGTGACGGTAAAGTGATTGTGAAGTGACGGTAACGTGACGGTGAAGTGACGGTGAAGTGACGGTGACGGTGAAGTGACGGTAACGTGACGGTAACGTGACGGTGAAGTGATTGTGAAGTGACGGTAACGTGACGGTAACGTGACGGTAAAGTGACTGTGAAGTGACGGTGAAGTGACGGTAACGGTAACGTGACGGTAAGTGACGGTGAAGTGACGGTAAAGTGACGGTAAAGTGACGGTAAAGTGACGGTGAAGTGACGGTGAAGTGATTGTGAAGTGACGGTAAAGTGACGGTAACGTGACGGTAACGTGACGGTGAAGTGACGGTAAAGTGACGGTGAAGTGACGGTGAAGTGACGGTAAAGTGACGGTGACGTGACGGTAAGTGACGGTAAGTGACGGTGAAGTGACGGTGAAGTGACGGTGAAGTGACGGTGAAGTGACGGTAAAGTGACGGTAACGTGACGGTGAAGTGACGGTAAAGTGACTGTGAAGTGACGGTAACGTGACGGTGAAGTGACGGTAAAGTGATTGTGAAGTGACGGTGAAGTGACGGTAACGTGACGGTGAAGTGACGGTGAAGTGACGGTGAAGTGACGGTGAAGTGACGGTGAAGTGACGGTGACGGTAAAGTGACGGTGAAGTGACGGTGAAGTGACGGTAACGTGACGGTACGTGACTGTGAAGTGACGGTGAAGTGACTGTGAAGTGACGGTAACGTGACGGTAACGTGACGGTAAAGTGATTGTGAAGTGACGGTAACGTGACGGTAACGTGACGGTAACGTGACGGTAAGTGACGGTGAAGTGACGGTAAAGTGACGGTAAAGTGACGGTAAAGTGACGGTAAAGTGATGGTAAAGTGATGGTAACGTGACGGTAAAGTGACGGTAACGTGACGGTAACGTGACGGTAACGTGACGGTAAAGTGATTGTGAAGTGACGGTAACGTGACGGTAACGTGACGGTAACGTGACGGTAAGTGACGGTGAAGTGACGGTGAAGTGACGGTAAAGTGACGGTAAAGTGACGGTAAAGTGACGGTAAAGTGATGGTAACGTGATGGTAACGTGACGGTAAAGTGACGGTAAAGTGACGGTAAAGTGACGGTAACGTGACGGTAACGTGACGGTAGAGTGACGGTAAAGTGACGGTAGAGTGACGGTAACGTGACGGTAACGTGACGGTAACGTGACGGTAGAGTGACGGTAAAGTGACGGTAGAGTGACGGTAGAGTGACGGTAAAGTGACGGTAAAGTGACGGTAATGTGACGGTAATGTGATGGTAATGTGATGGTAATGTGATGGTAACGTAATACACATCAGGGTCAAGTTTACCCACCAGCCTGATATCCACTGCTTCTGTTTCTCAGTCTGTAGTAGAGAAGAGAGAGAGCAGGGTATGGGAGAGAGAGAGAGAGAGAGAGAAGAGCGAGAGAGAAGAGAGAAGAGGGAGAAAAGAGAGAAAGCAGGGTATGGGAGAGAGAGAGGGAGAGAGTGGAAATGAGAGTGAGGTAGAGAGAAATAGAGAGAGTGGAAACGAGAGTGAGGTAGAGAGAAAGAGAGAGGGAGAGAGTGGAAATGAGAGTGAGGTAGAGAGAAATAGAGAGAGTGGAAACGAGAGTGAGGTAGAGAGAAATAGAGAGAGAGAGGGAGAGAGTGGAAATGAGAGTGAGGTAGAGAGAAATAGAGAGAGAGAGAGTGGAAATGAGAGTGAGGTAGAGAGAAATAGAGAGAGAGAGGGAGAGAGTGGAAATGAGAGTGAGGTAGAGAGAAATAGAGAGAGAGAGAGTGGAAATGAGAGTGAGGTAGAGAGAAAGAGAGAGAGAGAAGAGAGAAGAGGGAGAAAAGAGAGAAAGCAGGGTATGGGAGAGAGAGAGGGAGAGAGTGGAAATGAGAGTGAGGTAGAGAGAAATAGAGAGAGTGGAAACGAGAGTGAGGTAGAGAGAAAGAGAGAGGGAGAGAGTGGAAATGAGAGTGAGGTAGAGAGAAATAGAGAGAGAGAGGGAGAGAGTGGTTATGAGAGTGAGGTAGAGAGAAATAGAGAGAGAGAGGGAGAGAGTGGAAATGAGAGTGAGGTAGAGAGAAATAGAGAGAGAGAGAGTGGAAATGAGAGTGAGGTAGAGAGAAAGAGAGAGAGAGAGAGTGGAAATGAGAGTGAGGTAGAGAGAAAGAGAGAGGGAGAAAGTGGAAATGAGTGAGGTAGAGAGAAAGAGAGAGAGTGGAAATGAGAGTGAGGTAGAGAGAAAGAGAGAGGGAGAGAGTGGAAATGAGAGTGAGGTAGAGAGAAATAGAGAGGGAGAGACTGGAAATGAGAGTGAGGTAGAGAGAGAGAGAGAGAGAGGAGAGTGAGGTAGTGAGGTAGAGAGAAATGAGCAGGGTATGGAAGAGTACTGGAGGTACCCTCCTGGACCCTTTCCCTGTTGACATACACACTATGGATGGCACTGAATGGGAGGAAGCCTCATAGTGTGTGTGTGTGTGACGTTTATGTGTGTCCCATTGAGAGTAGAGTGGCCCGTCTTCCTCTCTATGCCTTGTTAAAGGAAAGGGCCCATGTGTGTAAGGGGCCTTGGCACCAATACAATGCCACTTTAAGGTTGCATAACACACACACACACACAGCTCCGATGGTGTATAGTCCAGTCAGGCACAGATGACGTTGGTTTATTCATCCGTGTGTGTGTGTGTGTGTGTGTGTGTGTGTGTGTGTGTGTGTTGATGGGGAGTCAGACTAAAGGTGCCACTAAACAGTGAGTGAGAGTCTCACAAAAGGACCGGTAATGCTGTTATTGTGTTTGAGTCATCGACGACACCCTTACACACACACACACACACACACACACACACACACACACACACGCACACACACGCACACACACCCTTACGCACGCACGCACGCACGCACGCACGCACGCACGCACACACACACACACGCACACACACACACACACACACACGAGACGGTAGAGGGTTCAGAGGGCTTGGGTTAGATGCGGAAGACACATTTCAGTTAAATGCATTCAGTTGTAAAACTGACTAGGTATTACCCTTTCCCTAGCAGAGGCTAGAGGGTAAAAGGTAGAAGAGAGGCTAGAATGTAGAGTGTAGAGGGTAGAAAGTAGAAAGTAGAGGATAGAAGGTAGAGGGTAGAGGGTAGAAAGTAGAAAGTAGAGGTTAGAAGGTAGATGTTAGAGGGTAGAAGGTAGAGGGTAGAATGTAGAGGGTAGAAGGTAGAAAGTAGAGGTTAGAAGGTAGATGTTAGAGGGTAGAAGGTAGAGGGTAGAAGGTAGAGGGTAGAAGGTAGAAAGTAGAGGTTAGAAGGTAGATGTTAGAGGGTAGAAGGTAGAGGGTAGAAGGTAGAGGGTAGAAGGTAGAAAGTAGAGGTTAGAAGGTAGATGTTAGAGGGTAGAAAGTAGAGGGTAGAAGGTAGAAGGTAGAGGGTAGAGGTTAGATGGTAGATGTTAGAGGGTAGAAAGTAGAGGGTAGAAGGTAGATGTTAGAGGGTAGAAAGTAGAGGGTAGAAGGTAGAAGGTAGAGGGTAGAAGGTAGAAGGTAGAGGATAGAAGGTAGAGGGTGGAGGTTAGAAGGTAGAGGATAGAAGGTAGAGTGTAGAGGGTAGAAAGTAGAAAGTAGAGGTTAGAAGGTAGAGGGTGGAGGTTAGAAGGTAGAAGGTAGAGGGTAGAGGTTAGAAGGTAGATGTTAGAGGGTAGAAAGTAGAGGGTAGAAGGTAGATGTTAGAGGGTAGAAAGTAGAGGGTAGAAGGTAGAAGGTAGAGGGTAGAAGGTAGAGGGTAGAAGGTAGAAGGTAGAAAGTAGAGGTTAGAAGGTAGATGTTAGAGGGTAGAAGGTAGAGGGTAGAGGGTAGAAGGTAGATGTTAGAGGGTAGAAGGTAGAGGGTAGAAGGTAGAGGGTAGAAGGTAAAAAGTAGAGGTTAGAGGGTAGAAGGTAGAGTGTGGAGGTTAGAAGGTAGAGGGTAGAAGGTAGAGGGTAGAAGGTAGAGGGTAGAAGGTAGAAAGTAGAGGTTAGAAGGTAGATGTTAGAAGGTAGAGGGTAGAAGGTAGAGGGTAGAATGTAGAAAGTAGAGGTTAGAAGGTAGATGTTAGAGGGTAGAAGATAGAATCTAGAGGGTAGAGGGTAGATGTTAGAGGGTAGAATATATAATCTAGAGGGTAGAGGGTAGAATATATAATCTAGAGGGTAGAGGTTAGAAGGTAGAAGATAGAGGGTAGAGGTTAGAAGGTAGAGGGTAGAGGTTAGAAGGTAGAAGATAGAATCTAGAGGGTAGAAGGTAGAGGGTAGAAGATAGCATCTAGAGGGTAGATGTTAGAGGGTAGAAGAAAGAATATAGAATCTAGAGGGTAGAGGTTAGAAGGTAGAAGGTAGAGGTTAGAAGGTAGAGTGTAGAACGTAGAGGTTAGAGGGTAGAAGGTAGAAGGTAGAGGGTAGAGGGTAGAAGGTAGAGGGTAGAAGGTAGAGGTTAGAAGGTAGAAGGTAGAGGTTAGAAGGTAGAAGGTAGAGGTTAGAAGGTAGAAGGTAGAGGTTAGAGGGTAGAGGTTAGAAGGTAGAGGGTAGAAGGTAGAAAGTAGAGGTTAGAGGGTAGAAGGTAGAGGTTAGAGGGTAGAGGTTAGAGGGTAGAAGATAGCATCTAGAGGGTAGATGTTAGAAGGTAGAAGGTAGAAGAAAGAATATAGAATCTAGAGGGTAGAGGTTAGAAGGTAGAAGGTAGAAGAAAGAATATAGAATCTAGAGGGTAGAGGTTAGAAGGTAGAAGGTAGAAGATAGAATCTAGAGGGTAGTGGAGAGGGTAGATGGTATAGGACAGGGTAGTAGGGAGGTTAGAAGGTAGAGGGTAGAATCTAGAGGGTATAAGACAGGGTAGTAGGCATCACTACTCTGGACGGTTCTGACCTAGAATATGTGAACAACTACAAATACATAGGTGTCTGGTTAGAGTGTAAACTCTCCTTCCAGACTCACATTAAGCATCTCCAATCAAAAATTAAATTTAGAATCTGCTTCCTATTTCGCAACAAAGCATCCTTCACTCATGCTGCCAAACATACCCTCGTAAAACTGACCATCCTACCGATCCTCGACTTTGGCGAAATCATTTACAAAATAGCCTCCAACACTCTACTCAACAAATTGGATGCAGTCTATCACAGTGCCATCTGTTTTGTCACCAAAGCCCCATATTCTACCCACCACTGTGACCTGTACGCTCTCGTTGGCTGGCCCTCGCTTCATACTCGTCGCCAAACCCACTGGCTCCAGGTCATCTACAAGTCCCTGCTAGGTAAAGCCCTGCCTTATCTCAGCTCACTGGTCACCATAGTAGCACCCACCCGTAGCACGCGCTCCAGCAGGTATATCTCACTGGTCACCCCCAAAGCCAATTCTTCCTTTGGCCGCCTCTCCTTCCAGTTCTCTGCTGCCAATAACTGAAACAAACTGCAAAAATCACTAAAGCTGGAGACTCATATCTCCCTCTCTAACTTTAAGCACCAGCTGTCAGAGCAGCTCACAGATCACTGCACCTGTACATAGCTCATCTGTAAATAGCCCATCCAACTACCTCATCCCCATACTGTATTTATTTATTTATCTTGCTGCTTTGCACCCCAGTATCTCTACTTGCACATTCATCTTCTGCACATCTACCATTCCAGTGTTTAATTGCTATATTGTAATTACTTCGCCACCATGGCCTATTTATTGCCTTACCTCCCTTATCTCACCTCATTTGCACACATTGTATATAGACTTATTTTTCTACTGTATTATTGACTGTAGGTTTGTTTATTCCATGTGTAACTCTGTGTTGTTGTTTGTGACGCACTGCTTTGCTTTATCTTGGCCAGGTCGCAGTTGTAAATGAGAACTTGTTATCAACTGGCCTACCTGGTTAAATAAAGGTTAAATAAATAAATTAAAGTAGTATGGAGGGTAAAGGGTAGAGTGTAGAAGAGAGGGTGGAAGAGAGGGTAGAATGTAGAG
>NC_092112.1:7685200-7715200 GCF_045679555.1 Salvelinus alpinus | reverse complement strand
GTTAATGTCTGGGATAGGGTTATGAATGGTTAATGTCTGGGATAGGGTTATGAATGGTTAAGGTCTGGGATAGGGTTATGAATGGTTAAGGTCTGAGATAGGGTTATGAATGGTTAAGGTCTGGGATAGGGTTATGAATGGTTCAGGTAAGGGTTAAGGTCTGGGATAGGGTTATGAATGGTTAAGGTCTGGGATAGGGTTATGAATGGTTCAGGTAAGGGTTAAGGTTTGGGATAAGGTTATGAATTGTTAAGGTCTGGGATAGGGTTATGAATGGTTCAGGTAAGGGTTAAGGTTTGGGATAGGGTTATGAATGGTTAAGGTCTGGGATAGGGTTATGAATGGTTCAGGTAAGGGTTAAGGTTTGGGATAGGGTTATGAATGGTTAATGTCTGGGATAGGGTTATGAATGGTTAATGTCTGGGATAGGGTTATGAATGGTTATGGTCTGGGATAGGGTTATGAATGGTTAAGGTCTGGGATAGGGTTATGAATGGTTAATGTCTGGGATAGGGTTATGAATGGTTAAAGTCTGGGATAGGGTTATGAATGGTTAAGGTCTGGGATAGGGTTATGAATGGTTAAGGTTTGGGATAGGGTTATGAATGGTTAATGTCTGGGATAGGGTTATGAATGGTTAAGGTTTGGGATAGGGTTATGAATGGTTCAGGTAAGGGTTAAGGTTTGGGATAGGGTTATGAATGGTTAATGTCTGGGATAGGGTTATGAATTGTTAATGTCTGGGATAGGGTTATGAATGGTTAATGTCTGGGATAGGGTTATGAATGGTTAAGGTCTGGGATAGGGTTATGAATGGTTAAGGTCTGAGATAGGGTTATGAATGGTTAAGGTCTGGGATAGGGTTATGAATGGTTCAGGTAAGGGTTAAGGTCTGGGATAGGGTTATGAATGGTTAAGGTCTGGGATAGGGTTATGAATGGTTCAGGTAAGGGTTAAGGTTTGGGATAAGGTTATGAATTGTTAAGGTCTGGGATAGGGTTATGAATGGTTCAGGTAAGGGTTAAGGTTTGGGATAGGGTTATGAATGGTTAAGGTCTGGGATAGGGTTATGAATGGTTCAGGTAAGGGTTAAGGTTTGGGATAGGGTTATGAATGGTTAATGTCTGGGATAGGGTTATGAATGGTTAATGTCTGGGATAGGGTTATGAATGGTTATGGTCTGGGATAGGGTTATGAATGGTTAATGTCTGGGATAGGGTTATGAATGGTTAAGGTCTGGGATAGGGTTATGAATGGTTAAGGTCTGGGATAGGGTTATGAATGGTTCAGGTAAGGGTTAAGGTCTGGGATAGGGTTATGAATGGTTAAGGTCTGGGATAGGGTTATGAATGGTTCAGGTAAGGGTTAAGGTTTGGGATAGGGTTATGAATGGTTAAGGTCTGGGATAGGGTTATGAATGGTTCAGGTAAGGGTTAAGGTTTGGGATAGGGTTATGAATGGTTCATGTCTGGGATAGGGTTATGAATGGTTATGGTCTGGGATAGGGTTATGAATGGTTAATGTCTGGGATAGGGTTATGAATGTTTAAGGTCTGGGATAGGGTTATGAATGGTTCAGGTAAGGGTTAAGGTCTGGGATAGGGTTATGAATGGTTAAGGTTTGGGATAGGGTTATGAATGGTTCAGGTAAGGGTTAAGGTTTGGGATAGGGTTATGAATGGTTAAGGTCTGGGATAGGGTTATGAATGGTTCAGGTAAGGGTTAAGGTTTGGGATAGGGTTATGAATGGTTAATGTCTGGGATAGGGTTATGAATGGTTAATGTCTGGGATAGGGATATGAATGGTTATGGTCTGGGATAGGGTTATGAATGGTTAATGTCTGGGATAGGGTTATGAATGGTTAAGGTCTGGGATAGGGTTATGAATGGTTAAGGTCTGGGATAGGGTTATGAATGGTTCAGGTAAGGGTTAAGGTCTGGGATAGGGTTATGAATGGTTAAGGTCTGGGATAGGGTTATGAATGGTTCAGGTAAGGGTTAAGGTTTGGGATAGGGTTATGAATGGTTAAGGTCTGGGATAGGGTTATGAATGGTTCAGGTAAGGGTTAAGGTTTGGGATAGGGTTATGAATGGTTATGGTCTGGGATAGGGTTATGAATGGTTAATGTCTGGGATAGGGTTATGAATGGTTAAGGTCTGGGATAGGGTTATGAATGGTTAAGGTCTGGGATAGGGTTATGAATGGTTCAGGTAAGGGTTAAGGTCTGGGATAGGGTTATGAATGGTTAAGGTCTGGGATAGGGTTATGAATGGTTCAGGTAAGGGTTAAGGTTTGGGATAGGGTTATGAATGGTTAAGGTCTGGGATAGGGTTATGAATGGTTCAGGTAAGGGTTAAGGTTTGGGATAGGGTTATGAATGGTTATGGTCTGGGATAGGGTTATGAATGGTTAATGTCTGGGATAGGGTTATGAATGGTTAAGGTCTGGGATAGGGTTATGAATGGTTAAGGTCTGGAATAGGGTTATGAATGGTTCAGGTAAGGGTTAAGGTCTGGGATAGGGTTATGAATTTTTAAGGTCTGGGATAGGGTTATGAATGGTTCAGGTAAGGGTTAAGGTTTGGGATAGGGTTATGAATGGTTAAGGTCTGGGATAGGGTTATGAATGGTTCAGGTAAGGGTTAAGGTTTGGGATAGGGTTATGAATGGTTAATGTCTGGGATAGGGTTATGAATGGTTATGGTCTGGGATAGGGTTATGAATGGTTAATGTCTGGGATAGGGTTATGAATGGTTAAGGTCTGGGATAGGGTTATGAATGGTTAAGGTCTGGGATAGGGTTATGAATGGTTCAGGTAAGGGTTAAGGTCTGGGATAGGGTTATGAATGGTTAAGGTCTGGGATAGGGTTATGAATGGTTCAGGTAAGGGTTAAGGTTTGGGATAGGGTTATGAATGGTTAAGGTCTGGGATAGGGTTATGAATGGTTCAGGTAAGGGTTAAGGTTTGGGATAGGGTTATGAATGGTTAATGTCTGGGATAGGGTTATGAATGGTTATGGTCTGGGATAGGGTTATGAATGGTTAATGTCTGGGATAGGGTTATGAATGGTTAAGGTCTGGGATAGGGTTATGAATGGTTAAGGTCTGGGATAGGGTTATGAATGGTTCAGGTAAGGGTTAAGGTCTGGGATAGGGTTATGAATGGTTAAGGTCTGGGATAGGGTTATGAATGGTTCAGGTAAGGGTTAAGGTCTGGGATAGGGTTATGAATGGTTAAGGTCTGGGATAGGGTTATGAATGGTTCAGGTAAGGGTTAAGGTTTGGGATAGGGTTATGAATGGTTAAGGTCTGGGATAGGGTTATGAATGGTTCAGGTAAGGGTTAAGGTTTGGGATAGGGTTATGAATGGTTAATGTCTGGGATAGGGTTATGAATGGTTATGGTCTGGGATAGGGTTATGAATGGTTAATGTCTGGGATAGGGTTATGAATGGTTAAGGTCTGGGATAGGGTTATGAATGGTTAAGGTCTGGGATAGGGTTATGAATAGTTCAGGTAAGGGTTAAGGTCTGGGATAGGGTTATGAATGGTTAAGGTTTGGGATAGGGTTATGAATGGTTCAGGTAAGGGTTAAGGTTTGGGATAGGGTTATGAATGGTTATGGTCTGGGATAGGGTTATGAATGGTTAATGTCTGGGATAGGGTTATGAATGGTTAAGGTCTGGGATAGGGTTATGAATGGTTAAGGTCTGGGATAGGGTTATGAATGGTTCAGGTAAGGGTTAAGGTCTGGGATAGGGTTATGAATGGTTAAGGTCTGGGATAGGGTTATGAATGGTTCAGGTAAGGGTTAAGGTTTGGGATAGGGTTATGAATGGTTAAGGTCTGGGATAGGGTTATGAATGGTTCAGGTAAGGGTTAAGGTTTGGGATAGGGTTATGAATGGTTATGGTCTGGGATAGGGTTATGAATGGTTAATGTCTGGGATAGGGTTATGAATGGTTAAGGTCTGGGATAGGGTTATGAATGGTTAAGGTCTGGAATAGGGTTATGAATGGTTCAGGTAAGGGTTAAGGTCTGGGATAGGGTTATGAATTTTTAAGGTCTGGGATAGGGTTATGAATGGTTCAGGTAAGGGTTAAGGTTTGGGATAGGGTTATGAATGGTTAAGGTCTGGGATAGGGTTATGAATGGTTCAGGTAAGGGTTAAGGTTTGGGATAGGGTTATGAATGGTTAATGTCTGGGATAGGGTTATGAATGGTTATGGTCTGGGATAGGGTTATGAATGGTTAATGTCTGGGATAGGGTTATGAATGGTTAAGGTCTGGGATAGGGTTATGAATGGTTAAGGTCTGGGATAGGGTTATGAATGGTTCAGGTAAGGGTTAAGGTCTGGGATAGGGTTATGAATGGTTAAGGTCTGGGATAGGGTTATGAATGGTTCAGGTAAGGGTTAAGGTTTGGGATAGGGTTATGAATGGTTAAGGTCTGGGATAGGGTTATGAATGGTTCAGGTAAGGGTTAAGGTTTGGGATAGGGTTATGAATGGTTAATGTCTGGGATAGGGTTATGAATGGTTATGGTCTGGGATAGGGTTATGAATGGTTAATGTCTGGGATAGGGTTATGAATGGTTAAGGTCTGGGATAGGGTTATGAATGGTTAAGGTCTGGGATAGGGTTATGAATGGTTCAGGTAAGGGTTAAGGTCTGGGATAGGGTTATGAATGGTTAAGGTCTGGGATAGGGTTATGAATGGTTCAGGTAAGGGTTAAGGTCTGGGATAGGGTTATGAATGGTTAAGGTCTGGGATAGGGTTATGAATGGTTCAGGTAAGGGTTAAGGTTTGGGATAGGGTTATGAATGGTTAAGGTCTGGGATAGGGTTATGAATGGTTCAGGTAAGGGTTAAGGTTTGGGATAGGGTTATGAATGGTTAATGTCTGGGATAGGGTTATGAATGGTTATGGTCTGGGATAGGGTTATGAATGGTTAATGTCTGGGATAGGGTTATGAATGGTTAAGGTCTGGGATAGGGTTATGAATGGTTAAGGTCTGGGATAGGGTTATGAATAGTTCAGGTAAGGGTTAAGGTCTGGGATAGGGTTATGAATGGTTAAGGTTTGGGATAGGGTTATGAATGGTTCAGGTAAGGGTTAAGGTTTGGGATAGGGTTATGAAGGGTTAAGGTCTGGGATAGGGTTATAAATGGTTCAGGTAAGGGTTAAGGTTTGGGATAGGGTTATGAATGGTTAATGTCTGGGATAGGGTTATGAATGGTTATGGTCTGGGATAGGGTTATGAATGGTTAAGGTCTGGGATAGGGTTATGAATGGTTCAGGTAAGGGTTAAGGTTTGGGATAGGGTTATGAATGGTTATGGTCTGGGATAGGGTTATGAATGGTTAATGTCTGGGATAGGGTTATGAATGGTTAATGTCTGGGATAGGGTTATGAATGGTTAAGGTCTGGGATAGGGTTATGAATGGTTCAGGTAAGGGTTAAGGTTTGGGATAGGGTTATGAATGGTTAAGGTTTGGGATAGGGTTATGAATGGTTCAGGTAAGGGTTAAGGTTTGGGATAGGGTTATGAATGGTTAAGGTCTGGGATAGGGTTATGAATGGTTAATGTCTGGGATAGGGTTATGAATGGTTAATGTCTGGGATAGGGTTATGAATGGTTATGGTCTGGGATAGGGTTATGAATGGTTAATGTCTGGGATAGGGTTATGAATGGTTAAGGTCTGGGATAGGGTTATGAATGGTTAAGGCCTGGGATAGGGTTATGAATGGTTCAGGTAAGGGTTAAGGTCTGGGATAGGGTTATGAATGGTTAAGGTCTGGGATAGGGTTATGAATGGTTCAGGTAAGGGTTAAGGTTTGGGATAGGGTTATGAATGGTTAAGGTCTGGGATAGGGTTATGAATGGTTAAGGTCTGGGATAGGGTTATGAATGGTTAAGGTCTGGGATAGGGTTATGAATGGTTCAGGTAAGGGTTAAGGTCTGGGATAGGGTTATGAATGGTTAAGGTCTGGGATAGGGTTATGAATGGTTCAGGTAAGGGTTAAGGTTTGGGATAGGGTTATGAATGGTTAAGGTCTGGGATAGGGTTATGAATGGTTCAGGTAAGGGTTAAGGTTTGGGATAGGGTTATGAATGGTTAATGTCTGGGATAGGGTTATGAATGGTTATGGTCTGGGATAGGGTTATGAATGGTTAATGTCTGGGATAGGGTTATGAATGGTTAAGGTCTGGGATAGGGTTATGAATGGTTAAGGTCTGGGATAGGGTTATGAATGGTTCAGGTAAGGGTTAAGGTCTGGGATAGGGTTATGAATGGTTAAGGTTTGGGATAGGGTTATGAATGGTTCAGGTAAGGGTTAAGGTTTGGGATAGGGTTATGAATGGTTAAGGTCTGGGATAGGGTTATGAATGGTTCAGGTAAGGGTTAAGGTTTGGGATAGGGTTATGAATGGTTAATGTCTGGGATAGGGTTATGAATGGTTATGGTCTGGGATAGGGTTATGAATGGTTAATGTCTGGGATAGGGTTATGAATGTTTAAGGTCTGGGATAGGGTTATGAATGGTTCAGGTAAGGGTTAAGGTCTGGGATAGGGTTATGAATGGTTAAGGTTTGGGATAGGGTTATGAATGGTTCAGGTAAGGGTTAAGATAGGGTTATGAATGGTTAATGTCTGGGATAGGGTTATGAATGGTTATGGTCTGGGATAGGGTTATGAATGGTTAATGTCTGGGATAGGGTTATGAATGGTTAAGGTCTGGGATAGGGTTATGAATGGTTAAGGTCTGGGATAGGGTTATGAATGGTTCAGGTAAGGGTTAAGGTCTGGGATAGGGTTATGAATGGTTAAGGTCTGGGATAGGGTTATGAATGGTTCAGGTAAGGGTTAAGGCTTGGGATAGGGTTATGAATGGTTAAGATCTGGGATAGGGTTATGAATGGTTCAGGTAAGGGTTAAGGTTTGGGATAGGGTTATGAATGGTTAATGTCTGGGATAGGGTTATGAATGGTTATGGTCTGGGATAGGGTTATGAATGGTTAATGTCTGGGATAGGGTTATGAATGGTTAATGTCTGGGATAGGGTTATGAATGGTTAAGGTCTGGGATAGGGTTATGAATGGTTAAGGTCTGGGATAGGGTTATGAATGGTTCAGGTAAGGGTTAAGGTCTGGGATAGGGTTATGAATGGTTAAGGTCTGGGATAGGGTTATGAATGGTTCAGGTAAGGGTTAAGGTTTGGGATAGGGTTATGAATGGTTAATGTCTGGGATAGGGTTATGAATGGTTATGGTCTGGGATAGGGTTATGAATGGTTAATGTCTGGGATAGGGTTATGAATGGTTAATGTCTGGGATAGGGTTATGAATGGTTAAGGTCTGGGATAGGGTTATGAATGGTTAAGGTCTGGGATAGGGTTATGAATGGTTCAGGTAAGGGTTAAGGTCTGGGATAGGGTTATGAATGGTTAAGGTCTGGGATAGGGTTATGAATGGTTCAGGTAAGGGTTAAGGTTTGGGATAGGGTTATGAATGGTTAAGGTCTGGGATAGGGTTATGAATGGTTCAGGTAAGGGTTAAGGTTTGGGATAGGGTTATGAATGGTTCATGTCTGGGATAGGGTTATGAATGGTTATGGTCTGGGATAGGGTTATGAATGGTTAATGTCTGGGATAGGGTTATGAATGTTTAAGGTCTGGGATAGGGTTATGAATGGTTCAGGTAAGGGTTAAGGTCTGGGATAGGGTTATGAATGGTTAAGGTTTGGGATAGGGTTATGAATGGTTCAGGTAAGGGTTAAGGTTTGGGATAGGGTTATGAATGGTTAAGGTCTGGGATAGGGTTATGAATGGTTCAGGTAAGGGTTAAGGTTTGGGATAGGGTTATGAATGGTTAATGTCTGGGATAGGGTTATGAATGGTTAATGTCTGGGATAGGGTTATGAATGGTTAAGGTCTGGGATAGGGTTATGAATGGTTAAGGTCTGGGATAGGGTTATGAATGGTTCAGGTAAGGGTTAAGGTCTGGGATAGGGTTATGAATGGTTAAGGTCTGGGATAGGGTTATGAATGGTTCAGGTAAGGGTTAAGGTTTGGGATAGGGTTATGAATGGTTAAGGTCTGGGATAGGGTTATGAATGGTTCAGGTAAGGGTTAAGGTTTGGGATAGGGTTATGAATGGTTATGGTCTGGGATAGGGTTATGAATGGTTAATGTCTGGGATAGGGTTATGAATGGTTAAGGTCTGGGATAGGGTTATGAATGGTTAAGGTCTGGGATAGGGTTATGAATGGTTCAGGTAAGGGTTAAGGTCTGGGATAGGGTTATGAATGGTTAAGGTCTGGGATAGGGTTATGAATGGTTCAGGTAAGGGTTAAGGTTTGGGATAGGGTTATGAATGGTTAAGGTCTGGGATAGGGTTATGAATGGTTCAGGTAAGGGTTAAGGTTTGGGATAGGGTTATGAATGGTTATGGTCTGGGATAGGGTTATGAATGGTTAATGTCTGGGATAGGGTTATGAATGGTTAAGGTCTGGGATAGGGTTATGAATGGTTAAGGTCTGGAATAGGGTTATGAATGGTTCAGGTAAGGGTTAAGGTCTGGGATAGGGTTATGAATTTTTAAGGTCTGGGATAGGGTTATGAATGGTTCAGGTAAGGGTTAAGGTTTGGGATAGGGTTATGAATGGTTAAGGTCTGGGATAGGGTTATGAATGGTTCAGGTAAGGGTTAAGGTTTGGGATAGGGTTATGAATGGTTAATGTCTGGGATAGGGTTATGAATGGTTATGGTCTGGGATAGGGTTATGAATGGTTAATGTCTGGGATAGGGTTATGAATGGTTAAGGTCTGGGATAGGGTTATGAATGGTTAAGGTCTGGGATAGGGTTATGAATGGTTCAGGTAAGGGTTAAGGTCTGGGATAGGGTTATGAATGGTTAAGGTCTGGGATAGGGTTATGAATGGTTCAGGTAAGGGTTAAGGTTTGGGATAGGGTTATGAATGGTTAAGGTCTGGGATAGGGTTATGAATGGTTCAGGTAAGGGTTAAGGTTTGGGATAGGGTTATGAATGGTTAATGTCTGGGATAGGGTTATGAATGGTTATGGTCTGGGATAGGGTTATGAATGGTTAATGTCTGGGATAGGGTTATGAATGGTTAAGGTCTGGGATAGGGTTATGAATGGTTAAGGTCTGGGATAGGGTTATGAATGGTTCAGGTAAGGGTTAAGGTCTGGGATAGGGTTATGAATGGTTAAGGTCTGGGATAGGGTTATGAATGGTTCAGGTAAGGGTTAAGGTCTGGGATAGGGTTATGAATGGTTAAGGTCTGGGATAGGGTTATGAATGGTTCAGGTAAGGGTTAAGGTTTGGGATAGGGTTATGAATGGTTAAGGTCTGGGATAGGGTTATGAATGGTTCAGGTAAGGGTTAAGGTTTGGGATAGGGTTATGAATGGTTAATGTCTGGGATAGGGTTATGAATGGTTATGGTCTGGGATAGGGTTATGAATGGTTAATGTCTGGGATAGGGTTATGAATGGTTAAGGTCTGGGATAGGGTTATGAATGGTTAAGGTCTGGGATAGGGTTATGAATAGTTCAGGTAAGGGTTAAGGTCTGGGATAGGGTTATGAATGGTTAAGGTTTGGGATAGGGTTATGAATGGTTCAGGTAAGGGTTAAGGTTTGGGATAGGGTTATGAAGGGTTAAGGTCTGGGATAGGGTTATAAATGGTTCAGGTAAGGGTTAAGGTTTGGGATAGGGTTATGAATGGTTAATGTCTGGGATAGGGTTATGAATGGTTATGGTCTGGGATAGGGTTATGAATGGTTAAGGTCTGGGATAGGGTTATGAATGGTTCAGGTAAGGGTTAAGGTTTGGGATAGGGTTATGAATGGTTATGGTCTGGGATAGGGTTATGAATGGTTAATGTCTGGGATAGGGTTATGAATGGTTAATGTCTGGGATAGGGTTATGAATGGTTAAGGTCTGGGATAGGGTTATGAATGGTTCAGGTAAGGGTTAAGGTTTGGGATAGGGTTATGAATGGTTAAGGTTTGGGATAGGGTTATGAATGGTTCAGGTAAGGGTTAAGGTTTGGGATAGGGTTATGAATGGTTAAGGTCTGGGATAGGGTTATGAATGGTTAATGTCTGGGATAGGGTTATGAATGGTTAATGTCTGGGATAGGGTTATGAATGGTTATGGTCTGGGATAGGGTTATGAATGGTTAATGTCTGGGATAGGGTTATGAATGGTTAAGGTCTGGGATAGGGTTATGAATGGTTAAGGCCTGGGATAGGGTTATGAATGGTTCAGGTAAGGGTTAAGGTCTGGGATAGGGTTATGAATGGTTAAGGTCTGGGATAGGGTTATGAATGGTTCAGGTAAGGGTTAAGGTTTGGGATAGGGTTATGAATGGTTAAGGTCTGGGATAGGGTTATGAATGGTTAAGGTCTGGGATAGGGTTATGAATGGTTAAGGTCTGGGATAGGGTTATGAATGGTTCAGGTAAGGGTCAAGGTCTGGGATAGGGTTATGAATGGTTAAGGTCTGGGATAGGGTTATGAATGGTTCAGGTAAGGGTTAAGGTTTGGGATAGGGTTATGAATGGTTAAGGTCTGGGATAGGGTTATGAATGGTTCAGGTAAGGGTTAAGGTTTGGGATAGGGTTATGAATGGTTAATGTCTGGGATAGGGTTATGAATGGTTATGGTCTGGGATAGGGTTATGAATGGTTAATGTCTGGGATAGGGTTATGAATGGTTAAGGTCTGGGATAGGGTTATGAATGGTTAAGGTCTGGGATAGGGTTATGAATGGTTCAGGTAAGGGTTAAGGTCTGGGATAGGGTTATGAATGGTTAAGGTTTGGGATAGGGTTATGAATGGTTCAGGTAAGGGTTAAGGTTTGGGATAGGGTTATGAATGGTTAAGGTCTGGGATAGGGTTATGAATGGTTCAGGTAAGGGTTAAGGTTTGGGATAGGGTTATGAATGGTTAATGTCTGGGATAGGGTTATGAATGGTTATGGTCTGGGATAGGGTTATGAATGGTTAATGTCTGGGATAGGGTTATGAATGTTTAAGGTCTGGGATAGGGTTATGAATGGTTCAGGTAAGGGTTAAGGTCTGGGATAGGGTTATGAATGGTTAAGGTTTGGGATAGGGTTATGAATGGTTCAGGTAAGGGTTAAGGTTTGGGATAGGGTTATGAATGGTTAAGGTCTGGGATAGGGTTATGAATGGTTCAGGTAAGGGTTAAGGTTTGGGATAGGGTTATGAATGGTTAAGGTCTGGGATAGGGTTATGAATGGTTAATGTCTGGGATAGGGTTATGAATGGTTAATGTCTGGGATAGGGTTATGAATGGTTATGGTCTGGGATAGGGTTATGAATGGTTAATGTCTGGGATAGGGTTATGAATGGTTAAGGTCTGGGATAGGGTTATGAATGGTTAAGGTCTGGGATAGGGTTATGAATGGTTCAGGTAAGGGTTAAGGTCTGGGATAGGGTTATGAATGGTTAAGGTCTGGGATAGGGTTATGAATGGTTCAGGTAAGGGTTAAGGCTTGGGATAGGGTTATGAATGGTTAAGATCTGGGATAGGGTTATGAATGGTTCAGGTAAGGGTTAAGGTTTGGGATAGGGTTATGAATGGTTAATGTCTGGGATAGGGTTATGAATGGTTATGGTCTGGGATAGGGTTATGAATGGTTAATGTCTGGGATAGGGTTATGAATGGTTAATGTCTGGGATAGGGTTATGAATGGTTAAGGTCTGGGATAGGGTTATGAATGGTTAAGGTCTGGGATAGGGTTATGAATGGTTCAGGTAAGGGTTAAGGTCTGGGATAGGGTTATGAATGGTTAAGGTTTGGGATAGGGTTATGAATGGTTCAGGTAAGGGTTAAGGTTTGGGATAGGGTTATGAATGGTTAATGTCTGGGATAGGGTTATGAATGGTTATGGTCTGGGATAGGGTTATGAATGGTTAATGTCTGGGATAGGGTTATGAATGGTTAATGTCTGGGATAGGGTTATGAATGGTTAAGGTCTGGGATAGGGTTATGAATGGTTAAGGTCTGGGATAAGGTTATGAATGGTTCAGGTAAGGGTTAAGGTCTGGGATAGGGTTATGAATGGTTAAGGTTTGGGATAGGGTTATGAATGGTTAAGGTCTGGGATAGGGTTATGAATGGTTCAGGTAAGGGTTAAGGTTTGGGATAGGGTTATGAATGGTTAATGTCTGGGATAGGGTTATGAATGGTTATGGTCTGGGATAGGGTTATGAATGGTTAATGTCTGGGATAGGGTTATGAATGTTTAAGGTCTGGGATAGGGTTATGAATGGTTCAGGTAAGGGTTAAGGTCTGGGATAGGGTTATGAATGGTTAAGGTTTGGGATAGGGTTATGAATGGTTCAGGTAAGGGTTAAGGTTTGGGATAGGGTTATGAATGGTTAAGGTCTGGGATAGGGTTATGAATGGTTCAGGTAAGGGTTAAGGTTTGGGATAGGGTTATGAATGGTTAAGGTCTGGGATAGGGTTATGAATGGTTAATGTCTGGGATAGGGTTATGAATGGTTAATGTCTGGGATAGGGTTATGAATGGTTATGGTCTGGGATAGGGTTATGAATGGTTAATGTCTGGGATAGGGTTATGAATGGTTAAGGTCTGGGATAGGGTTATGAATGGTTAAGGTCTGGGATAGGGTTATGAATGGTTCAGGTAAGGGTTAAGGTCTGGGATAGGGTTATGAATGGTTAAGGTCTGGGATAGGGTTATGAATGGTTCAGGTAAGGGTTAAGGCTTGGGATAGGGTTATGAATGGTTAAGATCTGGGATAGGGTTATGAATGGTTCAGGTAAGGGTTAAGGTTTGGGATAGGGTTATGAATGGTTAATGTCTGGGATAGGGTTATGAATGGTTATGGTCTGGGATAGGGTTATGAATGGTTAATGTCTGGGATAGGGTTATGAATGGTTAATGTCTGGGATAGGGTTATGAATGGTTAAGGTCTGGGATAGGGTTATGAATGGTTAAGGTCTGGGATAGGGTTATGAATGGTTCAGGTAAGGGTTAAGGTCTGGGATAGGGTTATGAATGGTTAAGGTTTGGGATAGGGTTATGAATGGTTCAGGTAAGGGTTAAGGTTTGGGATAGGGTTATGAATGGTTAAGGTCTGGGATAAGGTTATGAATGGTTCAGGTAAGGGTTAAGGTTTGGGATAGGGTTATGAATGGTTAATGTCTGGGATAGGGTTATGAATGGTTAAGGTCTGGGATAGGGTTATGAATGGTTAAGGTCTGGGATAGGGTTATGAATGGTTCAGGTAAGGGTTAAGGTTTGGGATAGGGTTATGAATGGTTAAGGTCTGGGATCGGGTTATGAATGGTTCAGGTAAGGGTTAAGGTTTGGGATAGGGTAATGAATGGTTAATGTCTGGGATAGGGTTATGAATGGTTATGGTCTGGGATAGGGTTATGCATGGTTAATGTCTGGGATAGGGTTATGAATGGTTAAGGTCTGGGATAGGGTTAGGAATGGTTAAGGTCTGGGATAGGGTTATGAATGGTTCAGGTAAGGGTTAAGGTCTGGGATAGGGTTATGAATGGTTAAGGTTTGGGATAGGGTTATGAATGGTTCAGGTAAGGGTTAAGGTTTGGGATAGGGTTATGAATGGTTAAGGTCTGGGATAGGGTTATGAATGGTTCAGGTAAGGGTTAAGGTTTGGGATAGGGTTATGAATGGTTAATGTCTGGGATAGGGTTATGAATGGTTATGGTCTGGGATAGGGTTATGAATGGTTAATGTCTGGGATAGGGTTATGAATGTTTAAGGTCTGGGATAGGGTTATGAATGGTTCAGGTAAGGGTTAAGGTCTGGGATAGGGTTATGAATGGTTAAGGTTTGGGATAGGGTTATGAATGGTTCAGGTAAGGGTTAAGGTTTGGGATAGGGTTATGAATGGTTAAGGTCTGGGATAGGGTTATGAATGGTTCAGGTAAGGGTTAAGGTTTGGGATAGGGTTATGAATGGTTAATGTCTGGGATAGGGTTATGAATGGTTAATGTCTGGGATAGGGTTATGAATGGTTAATGTCTGGGATAGGGTTATGAATGGTTATGGTCTGGGATAGGGTTATGAATGGTTAATGTCTGGGATAGGGTTATGAATGGTTAAGGTCTGGGATAGGGTTATGAATGGTTAAGGTCTGGGATAGGGTTATGAATGGTTCAGGTAAGGGTTAAGGTCTGGGATAGGGTTATGAATGGTTAAGGTCTGGGATAGGGTTATGAATGGTTCAGGTAAGGGTTAAGGCTTGGGATAGGGTTATGAATGGTTAAGATCTGGGATAGGGTTATGAATGGTTCAGGTAAGGGTTAAGGTTTGGGATAGGGTTATGAATGGTTAAGGTCTGGGATAGGGTTATGAATGGTTCAGGTAAGGGTTAAGGTTTGGGATAGGGTTATGAATGGTTAAGGTCTGGGATAGGGTTATGAATGGTTAATGTCTGGGATAGGGTTATGAATGGTTAATGTCTGGGATAGGGTTATGAATGGTTATGGTCTGGGATAGGGTTATGAATGGTTAATGTCTGGGATAGGGTTATGAATGGTTAAGGTCTGGGATAGGGTTATGAATGGTTAAGGTCTGGGATAGGGTTATGAATGGTTCAGGTAAGGGTTAAGGTCTGGGATAGGGTTATGAATGGTTAAGGTCTGGGATAGGGTTATGAATGGTTCAGGTAAGGGTTAAGGCTTGGGATAGGGTTATGAATGGTTAAGATCTGGGATAGGGTTATGAATGGTTCAGGTAAGGGTTAAGGTTTGGGATAGGGTTATGAATGGTTAATGTCTGGGATAGGGTTATGAATGGTTATGGTCTGGGATAGGGTTATGAATGGTTAATGTCTGGGATAGGGTTATGAATGGTTAATGTCTGGGATAGGGTTATGAATGGTTAAGGTCTGGGATAGGGTTATGAATGGTTAAGGTCTGGGATAGGGTTATGAATGGTTCAGGTAAGGGTTAAGGTCTGGGATAGGGTTATGAATGGTTAAGGTTTGGGATAGGGTTATGAATGGTTCAGGTAAGGGTTAAGGTTTGGGATAGGGTTATGAATGGTTAAGGTCTGGGATAAGGTTATGAATGGTTCAGGTAAGGGTTAAGGTTTGGGATAGGGTTATGAATGGTTAATGTCTGGGATAGGGTTATGAATGGTTAAGGTCTGGGATAGGGTTATGAATGGTTAAGGTCTGGGATAGGGTTATGAATGGTTCAGGTAAGGGTTAAGGTTTGGGATAGGGTTATGAATGGTTAAGGTCTGGGATCGGGTTATGAATGGTTCAGGTAAGGGTTAAGGTTTGGGATAGGGTAATGAATGGTTAATGTCTGGGATAGGGTTATGAATGGTTATGGTCTGGGATAGGGTTATGCATGGTTAATGTCTGGGATAGGGTTATGAATGGTTAAGGTCTGGGATAGGGTTAGGAATGGTTAAGGTCTGGGATAGGGTTATGAATGGTTCAGGTAAGGGTTAAGGTCTGGGATAGGGTTATGAATGGTTAAGGTTTGGGATAGGGTTATGAATGGTTCAGGTAAGGGTTAAGGTTTGGGATAGGGTTATGAATGGTTAAGGTCTGGGATAGGGTTATGAATGGTTCAGGTAAGGGTTAAGGTTTGGGATAGGGTTATGAATGGTTAATGTCTGGGATAGGGTTATGAATGGTTATGGTCTGGGATAGGGTTATGAATGGTTAATGTCTGGGATAGGGTTATGAATGTTTAAGGTCTGGGATAGGGTTATGAATGGTTCAGGTAAGGGTTAAGGTCTGGGATAGGGTTATGAATGGTTAAGGTTTGGGATAGGGTTATGAATGGTTCAGGTAAGGGTTAAGGTTTGGGATAGGGTTATGAATGGTTAAGGTCTGGGATAGGGTTATGAATGGTTCAGGTAAGGGTTAAGGTTTGGGATAGGGTTATGAATGGTTAATGTCTGGGATAGGGTTATGAATGGTTAATGTCTGGGATAGGGTTATGAATGGTTAATGTCTGGGATAGGGTTATGAATGGTTATGGTCTGGGATAGGGTTATGAATGGTTAATGTCTGGGATAGGGTTATGAATGGTTAAGGTCTGGGATAGGGTTATGAATGGTTAAGGTCTGGGATAGGGTTATGAATGGTTCAGGTAAGGGTTAAGGTCTGGGATAGGGTTATGAATGGTTAAGGTCTGGGATAGGGTTATGAATGGTTCAGGTAAGGGTTAAGGCTTGGGATAGGGTTATGAATGGTTAAGATCTGGGATAGGGTTATGAATGGTTCAGGTAAGGGTTAAGGTTTGGGATAGGGTTATGAATGGTTAATGTCTGGGATAGGGTTATGAATGGTTATGGTCTGGGATAGGGTTATGAATGGTTAATGTCTGGGATAGGGTTATGAATGGTTAAGGTCTGGGATAGGGTTATGAATGGTTAAGGTCTGGGATAGGGTTATGAATGGTTCAGGTAAGGGTTAAGGTCTGGGATAGGGTTATGAATGGTTAAGGTTTGGGATAGGGTTATGAATGATTCAGGTAAGGGTTAAGGTTTGGGATAGGGTTATGAATGGTTAATGTCTGGGATAGGGTTATGAATGGTTAATGGCTGGGATAGGGTTATGAATGGTTAATGTCTGGGATAGATTTATGAATGGTTAAGGTCTGGGATAGGGTTATGAATGGTTAAGGTCTGAGATAGGGTTATGAATGGTTAAGGTCTGGGATATGGTTATGAATGGTTCAGGTAAGGGTTAAGGTCTGGGATAGGGTTATGAATGGTTCAGGTAAGGGTTAAGGTTTGGGATAGGGTTATGAATGGTTAAGGTCTGGGATAGGGTTATGAATGGTTCAGGTAAGGGTTAAGGTCTGGGATAGGGTTATGAATGGTTAAGGTCTGGGATAGGGTTATGAATGGTTCAGGTAAGGGTTAAGGTTTGGGATAGGGTTATGAATGGTTAATGTCTGGGATAGGGTTATGAATGGTTCAGGTAAGGGTTAAGGTTTGGGATAGGGTTATGAATGGTTAATGTCTGGGATAGGGTTATGAATGGTTAATGTCTGGGATAGGGTTATGAATGGTTATGGTCTGGGATAGGGTTATGAATGGTTAATGTCTGGGATAGGGTTATGAATGGTTAAGGTCTGGGATAGGGTTATGAATGGTTAAGGTCTGGGATAGGGTTATGAATGGTTCAGCTAAGGGTTAAGGTTTGGGATAGGGTTATGAATGGTTAAGGTCTGGGATAGGGTTATGAATGGTTCAGGTAAGGGTTAAGGTTTGGGATAGGGTTATGAATGGTTAAGGTCTGGGATAGGGTTATGAATGGTTCAGGTCTGGGATAGGGTTATGAATGGTTCAGGTAAGGGTTAAGGTCTGGGATAGGGTTATGAATGGTTAAGGTCTGGGATAGGGTTATGAATGGTTCAGGTAAGGGTTAAGGCTTGGGATAGGGTTATGAATGGTTAAGATCTGGGATAGGGTTATGAATGGTTCAGGTAAGGGTTAAGGTTTGGGATAGGGTTATGAATGGTTAATGTCTGGGATAGGGTTATGAATGGTTATGGTCTGGGATAGGGTTATGAATGGTTAATGTCTGGGATAGGGTTATGAATGGTTAAGGTCTGGGGTAGGGTTATGAATGGTTAAGGTCTGGGATAGGGTTATGAATGGTTCAGGTAAGGGTTAAGGTCTGGGATAGGGTTATGAATGGTTAAGGTTTGGGATAGGGTTATGAATGATTCAGGTAAGGGTTAAGGTTTGGGATAGGGTTATGAATGGTTAAGGTCTGGGATAAGGTTATGAATGGTTCAGGTAAGGGTTAAGGTTTGGGATAGGGTTATGAATGGTTAATGTCTGGGATAGGGTTATGAATGGTTAATGGCTGGGATAGGGTTATGAATGGTTAATGTCTGGGATAGATTTATGAATGGTTAAGGTCTGGGATAGGGTTATGAATGGTTAAGGTCTGAGATAGGGTTATGAATGGTTAAGGTCTGGGATATGGTTATGAATGGTTCAGGTAAGGGTTAAGGTTTGGGATAGGGTTATGAATGGTTAAGGTCTGGGATAGGGATATGAATGGTTCAGGTAAGGGTTAAGGTCTGGGATAGGGTTATGAATGGTTAAGGTCTGGGATAGGGTTATGAATGGTTCAGGTAAGGGTTAAGGTTTGGGATAGGGTTATGAATGGTTAATGTCTGGGATAGGGTTATGAATGGTTCAGGTAAGGGTTAAGGTTTGGGATAGGGTTATGAATGGTTAATGTCTGGGATAGGGTTATGAATGGTTAATGTCTGGGATAGGGTTATGAATGGTTATGGTCTGGGATAGGGTTATGAATGGTTAATGTCTGGGATAGGGTTATGAATGGTTAAGGTCTGGGATAGGGTTATGAATGGTTAAGGTCTGGGATAGGGTTATGAATGGTTCAGCTAAGGGTTAAGGTTTGGGATAGGGTTATGAATGGTTAAGGTCTGGGATAGGGTTATGAATGGTTCAGGTAAGGGTTAAGGTTTGGGATAGGGTTATGAATGGTTAAGGTCTGGGATAGGGTTATGAATGGTTCAGGTAAGGGTTAAGGTTTGGGATAGGGTTATGAATGGTTAAGGTCTGGGATAGGGTTATGAATGGTTCAGGTAAGGGTTAAGGTCTGGGATAGGGTTATGAATGGTTAAGGTCTGGGATAGGGTTATGAATGGTTCAGGTAAGGGTTAAGGTTTGGGATAGGGTTATGAATGGTTAATGTCTGGGATAGGGTTATGAATGGTTCAGGTAAGGGTTAAGGTTTGGGATAGGGTTATGAATGGTTAATGTCTGGGATAGGGTTATGAATGGTTAATGTCTGGGATAGGGTTATGAATGGTTATGGTCTGGGATAGGGTTATGAATGGTTAATGTCTGGGATAGGGTTATGAATGGTTAAGGTCTGGGATAGGGTTATGAATGGTTAAGGTCTGGGATAGGGTTATGAATGGTTCAGCTAAGGGTTAAGGTTTGGGATAGGGTTATGAATGGTTAAGGTCTGGGATAGGGTTATGAATGGTTCAGGTAAGGGTTAAGGTTTGGGATAGGGTTATGAATGGTTAAGGTCTGGGATAGGGTTATGAATGGTTCAGGTAAGGGTTAAGGTTTGGGATAGGGTTATGAATGGTTAAGGTCTGGGATAGGGTTATGAATGGTTCAGGTAAGGGTTAAGGTCTGGGATAGGGTTATGAATGGTTAAGGTCTGGGGATAGGGTTATGAATGGTTCAGGTAAGGGTTAAGGTTTGGGATAGGGTTATGAATGGTTAATGTCTGGGATAGGGTTATGAATGGTTCAGGTAAGGGTTAAGGTTTGGGGATAGGGTTATGAAATGGTTGAATGTCTGGGATAGGGTTATGAATGGTTAATGTCTGGGATAGGGTTATGAATGGTTATGGTCTGGGATAGGGTTATGAATGGTTAATGTCTGGGATAGGGTTATGAATGGTTAAGGTCTGGGATAGGGTTATGAATGGTTAAGGTCTGGGATAGGGTTATGAATGGTTCAGCTAAGGGTTAAGGTTTGGGATAGGGTTATGAATGGTTAAGGTCTGGGATAGGGTTATGAATGGTTCAGGTAAGGGTTAAGGTTTGGGATAGGGTTATGAATGGTTAAGGTCTGGGATAGGGTTATGAATGGTTCAGGTCTGGGATAGGGTTATGAATGGTTCAGGTAAGGGTTAAGGTCTGGGATAGGGTTATGAGTGGTTAAGGTCTGGGATAGGGTTATGAATGGTTCAGGTAAGGGTTAAGGCTTGGGATAGGGTTATGAATGGTTAAGATCTGGGATAGGGTTATGAATGGTTCAGGTAAGGGTTAAGGTTTGGGATAGGGTTATGAATGGTTAATGTCTGGGATAGGGTTCTGAATGGTTATGGTCTGGGATAGGGTTATGAATGGTTAATGTCTGGGATAGGGTTATGAATGGTTAAGGTCTGGGATAGGGTTATGAATGGTTAAGGTCTGGGATAGGGTTATGAATGGTTCAGGTAAGGGTTAAGGTCTGGGATAGGGTTATGAATGGTTAAGGTTTGGGATAGGGTTATGAATGATTCAGGTAAGGGTTAAGGTTTGGGATAGGGTTATGAATGGTTAAGGTCTGGGATAAGGTTATGAATGGTTCAGGTAAGGGTTAAGGTTTGGGATAGGGTTATGAATGGTTAATGTCTGGGATAGGGTTATGAATGGTTAATGGCTGGGATAGGGTTATGAATGGTTAATGTCTGGGATAGATTTATGAATGGTTAAGGTCTGGGATAGGGTTATGAATGGTTAAGGTCTGAGATAGGGTTATGAATGGTTAAGGTCTGGGATATGGTTATGAATGGTTCAGGTAAGGGTTAAGGTCTGGGATAGGGTTATGAATGGTTCAGGTAAGGGTTAAGGTTTGGGATAGGGTTATGAATGGTTAAGGTCTGGGATAGGGTTATGAATGGTTCAGGTAAGGGTTAAGGTCTGGGATAGGGTTATGAATGGTTAAGGTCTGGGATAGGGTTATGAATGGTTCAGGTAAGGGTTAAGGTTTGGGATAGGGTTATGAATGGTTAATGTCTGGGATAGGGTTATGAATGGTTCAGGTAAGGGTTAAGGTTTGGGATAGGGTTATGAATGGTTAATGTCTGGGATAGGGTTATGAATGGTTAATGTCTGGGATAGGGTTATGAATGGTTATGGTCTGGGATAGGGTTATGAATGGTTAATGTCTGGGATAGGGTTATGAATGGTTAAGGTCTGGGATAGGGTTATGAATGGTTAAGGTCTGGGATAGGGTTATGAATGGTTCAGCTAAGGGTTAAGGTTTGGGATAGGGTTATGAATGGTTAAGGTCTGGGATAGGGTTATGAATGGTTCAGGTAAGGGTTAAGGTTTGGGATAGGGTTATGAATGGTTAAGGTCTGGGATATGGTTATGAATGGTTCAGGTAAGGGTAAAGGTTTGGGATAGGGTTATGAATGGTTAATGTCTGGGATAGGGTTATGAATGGTTAATGTCTGGGATAGGGTTATGAATGGTTATGGTCTGGGATAGGGTTATGAATGGTTAAGGTCTGGGATAGGGTTATGAATGGTTAAGGTCTGGGATAGGGTTATGAATGGTTAAGGTCTGGGATAGGGTTATGAATGGTTAATGTCTGGGATAGGGTTATGAATGGTTAATGTCTGGGATAGGGTTATGAATGGTTATGGTCTGGGATAGGGTTATGAATGGTTAAGGTCTGGGATAGGGTTATGAATGGTTAAGGTCTGGGGAGTAGGGTTATGAATGGTTAAGGTCTGGGATAGGGTTATGAATGGTTCAGGTAAGGGTTAAGGTCTGGGATAGGGTTATGAATGGTTAAGGTCTGGGATAGGGTTATGAATGGTTCAGGTAAGGGTTAAGGTTTGGGATAGGGTTATGAATGGTTAAGGTCTGGGGATAGGGTTATGAATGGTTCAGGTAAGGGTTAAGGTCTGGGATAGGTGTTATGAATGGTTAAGGTTTGGGATAGGGTTATGAATGGTTCAGGTAAGGGTTAAGGTTTGGGATAGGGTTATGAATGGTTAAGGTCTGGGATAGGGTTATGAATGGTTCAGGTAAGGGTTAAGGTTTGGGATAGGGTTATGAATGGTTAATGTCTGGGATAGGGTTATGAATGGTTAATGTCTGGGATAGGGTTATGAATGGTTATGGTCTGGGATAGGGTTATGAATGGTTAATGTCTGGGATAGGGTTATGAATGGTTAAGGTCTGGGATAGGGTTATGAATGGTTAATGTCTGGGATAGGGTTATGAATGGTTAATGTCTGGGATAGGGTTATGAATGGTTATGGTTTGGGATAGGGTTATGAATGGTTCACGTCTGGGATAGGGTTATGAATGGTTAATGTCTGGGATAGGGTTATGAATGGTTATGGTCTGGGATAGGGTTATGAATGGTTAATGTCTGGGATAGGGTTATGAATGGTTATGGTCTGGGATAGGGTTATGAATGGTTAAGGTCTGGGATAGGGTTATGAATGGTTCAGGTAAGGGTTAAGGTCTGGGATAGGGTTATGAATGGTTAAGGTCTGGGATAGGGTTATGAATGGTTCAGGTAAGGGTTAAGGTTTGGGATAGGGTTATGAATGGCTAAGGTCTGGGATAGGGTTATGAATGGTTCAGGTAAGGGTTAAGGTTTGGGATAGGGTTATGAATGGTTAATGTCTGGGATAGGGTTATGAATGGTTATGGTCTGGGATAGGGTTATGAATGGTTAATGTCTGGGATAGGGTTATGAATGGTTAAGGTCTGGGATAGGGTTATGAATGGTTAAGGTCTGGGATAGGGTTATGAATGGTTCAGGTAAGGGTTAAGGTCTGGGATAGGGTTATGAATGGTTAAGGTCTGGGATAGGGTTATGAATGGTTCAGGTAAGGGTTAAGGTTTGGGATAGGGTTATGAATGGTTAAGGTCTGGGATAGGGTTATGAATGGTTCAGGTAAGGGTTAAGGTTTGGGATAGGGTTATGAATGGTTAATGTCTGGGATAGGGTTATGAATGGTTATGGTCTGGGATAGGGTTATGAATGGTTAATGTCTGGGATAGGGTTATGAATGGTTAAGGTCTGGGATAGGGTTATGAATGGTTAAGGTCTGGGATAGGGTTATGAATGGTTCAGGTAAGGGTTAAGGTCTGGGATAGGGTTATGAATGGTTAAGGTTTGGGATAGGGTTATGAATGGTTCAGGTAAGGGTTAAGGTTTGGGATAGGGTTATGAATGGTTAAGGTCTGGGATAAGGTTATGAATGGTTCAGGTAAGGGTTAAGGTTTGGGATAGGGTTATGAATGGTTAATGTCTGGGATAGGGTTATGAATGGTTAATGTCTGGGATAGGGTTATGAATGGTTAATGTCTGGGATAGGGTTATGAATGGTTAAGGTCTGGGATAGGGTTATGAATGGTTAAGGTCTGAGATAGGGTTATGAATGGTTAAGGTCTGGGATAGGGTTATGAATGGTTCAGGTAAGGGTTAAGGTCTGGGATAGGGTTATGAATGGTTAAGGTCTGGGATAGGGTTATGAATGGTTCAGGTAAGGGTTAAGGTTTGGGATAGGGTTATGAATGGTTAAGGTCTGGGATAGGGTTATGAATGGTTCAGGTAAGGGTTAAGGTTTGGGATAGGGTTATGAATGGTTAAGGTCTGGGATAGGGTTATGAATGGTTCAGGTAAGGGTTAAGGTTTGGGATAGGGTTATGGATGGTTAATGTCTGGGATAGGGTTATGAATGGTTAATGTCTGGGATAGGGTTATGAATGGTTATGGTCTGGGATAGGGTTATGAATGGTTAATGTCTGGGATAGGGTTATGAATGGTTAAGGTCTGGGATAGGGTTATGAATGGTTAAGGTCTGGGATAGGGTTATGAATGGTTCAGGTAAGGGTTAAGGTCTGGGATAGGGTTATGAATGGTTAAGGTCTGGGATAGGGTTATGAATGGTTCAGGTAAGGGTTAAGGTTTGGGATTGGGTTATGAATGGTTAAGGTCTGGGATAGGGTTATGAATGGTTAAGGTCTGGGATAGGGTTATGAATGGTTCAGGTAAGGGTTAAGGTCTGGGATAGGGTTATGAATGGTTAAGGTCTGGGATAGGGTTATGAATGGTTCAGGTAAGGGTTAAGGTTTGGGATTGGGTTATGAATGGTTAAGGTCTGGGATAGGGTTATGAATGGTTCAGGTAAGGGTTAAGGTTTGGGATAGGGTTATGAATGGTTAATGTCTGGGATAGGGTTATGAATGGTTATGGTCTGGGATAGGGTTATGAATGGTTAATGTCTGGGATAGGGTTATGAATGTTTAAGGTCTGGGATAGGGTTATGAATGGTTCAGGTAAGGGTTAAGGTCTGGGATAGGGTTATGAATGGTTAAGGTTTGGGATAGGGTTATGAATGGTTCAGGTAAGGGTTAAGGTTTGGGATAGGGTTATGAATGGTTAAGGTCTGGGATAGGGTTATGAATGGTTCAGGTAAGGGTTAAGGTTTGGGATAGGGTTATGAATGGTTAATGTCTGGGATAGGGTTATGAATGGTTATGGTCTGGGATAGGGTTATGAATGGTTAATGTCTGGGATAGGGTTATGAATGGTTAAGGTCTGGGATAGGGTTATGAATGGTTAAGGTCTGGGATAGGGTTATGAATGGTTCAGGTAAGGGTTAAGGTCTGGGATAGGGTTATGAATGGTTAAGGTAAGGGTTAAGGTTTGGGATAGGGTTATGAATGGTTCAGGTAAGGGTTAAGGTTTGGGATAGGGTTATGAATGGTTAATGTCTGGGATAGGGTTATGAATGGTTAATGTCTGGGATAGGGTTATGAATGGTTATGGTCTGGGATAGGGTTATGAATGGTTAATGTCTGGGATAGGGTTATGAATGGTTAAGGTCTGGGATAGGGTTATGAATGGTTAAGGTCTGGGATAGGGTTATGAATGGTTCAGGTAAGGGTTAAGGTTTGGGATAGGGTTATGAATGGTTAAGGTCTGGGATAGGGTTATGAATGGTTCAGGTAAGGGTTAAGGTTTGGGATAGGGTTATGAATGGTTAATGTCTGGGATAGGGTTATGAATGGTTAATGTCTGGGATAGGGTTATGAATGGTTATGGTCTGGGATAGGGTTATGAATGGTTAATGTCTGGGATAGGGTTATGAATGGTTAAGGTCTGGGATAGGGTTATGAATGGTTAAGGTCTGGGATAGGGTTATGAATGGTTCAGATAAGGGTTAAGGTTTGGGATAGGGTTATGAATGGTTAATGTCTGGGATAGGGTTATGAATGGTTCAGGTAAGGGTTAAGGTTTGGGATAGGGTTATGAATGGTTAATGTCTGGGATAGGGTTATGAATGGTTCAGGTAAGGGTTAACGTTTGGGATAGGGTTATGAATGGTTAATGTCTGGGATAGGGTTATGAATGGTTATGGTCTGGGATAGGGTTATGAATGGTTAATGTCTGGGATAGGGTTATGAATGGTTAAGGTCTGGGATAGGGTTATGAATGGTTAAGGTCTGGGATAGGGTTATGAATGGTTTAGCTAAGGGTTAAGGTTTGGGATAGGGTTATGAATGGTTAAGGTCTGGGATAGGGTTATGAATGGTTCAGGTAAGGGTTAAGGTTTGGGATAGGGTTATGAATGGTTAAGGTCTGGGATAGGGTTATGAATGGTTCAGGTAAGGGTTAAGGTTTGGGATAGGGTTATGAATGGTTAATGTCTGGGATAGGGTTATGAATGGTTAATGTCTGGGATAGGGTTATGAATGGTTATGGTCTGGGATAGGGTTATGAATGGTTAAGGTCTGGGATAGGGTTATGAATGGTTAAGGTCTGGGATAGGGTTATGAATGGTTAAGGTCTGGGATAGGGTTATGAATGGTTAATGTCTGGGATAGGGTTATGAATGGTTAATGTCTGGGATAGGGTTATGAATGGTTATGGTCTGGGATAGGGTTATGAATGGTTAAGGTCTGGGATAGGGTTATGAATGGTTAAGGTCTGGGATAGGGTTATGAATGGTTAAGGTCTGGGATAGGGTTATGAATGGTTCAGGTAAGGGTTAAGGTCTGGGATAGGGTTATGAATGGTTAAGGTCTGGGATAGGGTTATGAATGGTTCAGGTAAGGGTTAAGGTTTGGGATAGGGTTATGAATGGTT
This sequence comes from Salvelinus alpinus, assembly GCF_045679555.1. Taxonomy (NCBI): domain Eukaryota; kingdom Metazoa; phylum Chordata; class Actinopteri; order Salmoniformes; family Salmonidae; genus Salvelinus; species Salvelinus alpinus. Next base: position 7,689,504 of record NC_092112.1, on the reverse strand, counting down.
AAGGTCTGGGATAGGGTTATGAATGGTTCAGGTAAGGGTTAAGGTTTGGGATAGGGTTATGAATGGTTAATGTCTGGGATAGGGTTATGAATGGTTATGGTCTGGGATAGGGTTATGAATGGTTAATGTCTGGGATAGGGTTATGAATGTTTAAGGTCTGGGATAGGGTTATGAATGGTTCAGGTAAGGGTTAAGGTCTGGGATAGGGTTATGAATGGTTAAGGTTTGGGATAGGGTTATGAATGGTTCAGGTAAGGGTTAAGGTTTGGGATAGGGTTATGAATGGTTAAGGTCTGGGATAGGGTTATGAATGGTTCAGGTAAGGGTTAAGGTTTGGGATAGGGTTATGAATGGTTAATGTCTGGGATAGGGTTATGAATGGTTCATGTCTGGGATAGGGTTATGAATGGTTATGGTCTGGGATAGGGTTATGAATGGTTAATGTCTGGGATAGGGTTATGAATGGTTAAGGTCTGGGATAGGGTTATGAATGGTTAATGTCTGGGATAGGGTTATGAATGGTTAATGTCTGGGATAGGGTTATGAATGGTTATGGTCTGGGATAGGGTTATGAATGGTTCATGTCTGGGATAGGGTTATGAATGGTTATGGTCTGGGATAGGGTTATGAATGGTTAATGTCTGGGATAGGGTTATGAATGGTTATGGTCTGGGATAGGGTTATGAATGGTTAATGTCTGGGATAGGGTTATGAATGGTTAAGGTCTGGGATAGGGTTATGAATGGTTAAGGTCTGGGATAGGGTTATGAATGGTTCAGGTAAGGGTTAAGGTCTGGGATAGGGTTATGAATGGTTAAGGTCTGGGATAGGGTTATGAATGGTTCAGGTAAGGGTTAAGGTTTGGGATAGGGTTATGAATGGTTAAGGTCTGGGATAGGGTTATGAATGGTTCAGGTAAGGGTTAAGGTTTGGGATAGGGTTATGAATGGTTAATGTCTGGGATAGGGTTATGAATGGTTATGGTCTGGGATAGGGTTATGAATGGTTAATGTCTGGGATAGGGTTATGAATGGTTAAGGTCTGGGATAGGGTTATGAATGGTTAATGTCTGGGATAGGGTTATGAATGGTTAATGTCTGGGATAGGGTTATGAATGGTTATGGTCTGGGATAGGGTTATGAATGGTTCATGTCTGGGATAGGGTTATGAATGGTTAATGTCTGGGATAGGGTTATGAATGGTTATGGTCTGGGATAGGGTTATGAATGGTTAATGTCTGGGATAGGGTTATGAATGGTTAAGGTCTGGGTTAGGGTTATGAATGGTTAAGGTCTGGGATAGGGTTATGAATGGTTCAGGTAAGGGTTAAGGTTTGGGATAGGGTTATGAATGGTTAAGGTCTGGGATAGGGTTATGAATGGTTCAGGTAAGGGTTAAGGTTTGGGATAGGGTTATGAATGGTTAATGTCTGGGATAGGGTTATGAATGGTTATGGTCTGGGATAGGGTTATGAATGGTTAATGTCTGGGATAGGGTTATGAATGGTTAAGGTCTGGGATAGGGTTATGAATGGTTAAGGTCTGGGATAGGGTTATGAATGGTTCAGGTAAGGGTTAAGGTCTGGGATAGGGTTATGAATGGTTAAGGTCTGGGATAGGGTTATGAATGGTTCAGGTAAGGGTTAAGGTTTGGGATAGGGTTATGAATGGTTAAGGTCTGGGATAGGGTTATGAATGGTTCAGGTAAGGGTTAAGGTTTGGGATAGGGTTATGAATGGTTAAGGTCTGGGATAGGGTTATGAATGGTTATGGTCTGGGATAGGGTTATGAATGGTTAATGTCTGGGATAGGGTTATGAATGGTTAAGGTCTGGGATAGGGTTATGAATGGTTAAGGTCTGGGATAGGGTTATGAATGGTTCAGGTAAGGGTTAAGGTCTGGGATAGGGTTATGAATGGTTAAGGTTTGGGATAGGGTTATGAATGGTTCAGGTAAGGGTTAAGGTTTGGGATAGGGTTATGAATGGTTAAGGTCTGGGATAAGGTTATGAATGGTTCAGGTAAGGGTTAAGGTTTGGGATAGGGTTATGAATGGTTAATGTCTGGGATCGGGTTATGAATGGTTAATGTCTGGGATAGGGTTATGAATGGTTAATGTCTGGGATAGGGTTATGAATGGTTAAGGTCTGGGATAGGGTTATGAATGGTTAAGGTCTGAGATAGGGTTATGAATGGTTAAGGTCTGGGATAGGGTTATGAATGGTTCAGGTAGGGGTTAAGGTCTGGGATAGGGTTATGAATGGTTAAGGTCTGGGATAGGGTTATGAATGGTTCAGGTAAGGGTTAAGGTTTGGGATAGGGTTATGAATGGTTAAGGTCTGGGATAGGGTTATGAATGGTTCAGGTAAGGGTTAAGGTTTGGGATAGGGTTATGAATGGTTAAGGTCTGGGATAGGGTTATGAATGGTTCAGGTAAGGGTTAAGGTTTGGGATAGGGTTATGAATGGTTAATGTCTGGGATAGGGTTATGAATGGTTAATGTCTGGGATAGGGTTATGAATGGTTATGGTCTGGGATAGGGTTATGAATGGTTAATGTCTGGGATAGGGTTATGAATGGTTAAGGTCTGGGATAGGGTTATGAATGGTTAAGGTCTGGGATAGGGTTATGAATGGTTCAGGTAAGGGTTAAGGTCTGGGATAGGGTTATGAATGGTTAAGGTCTGGGATAGGGTTATGAATGGTTCAGGTAAGGGTTAAGGTTTGGGATAGGGTTATGAATGGTTAAGGTCTGGGATAGGGTTATGAATGGTTAAGGTCTGGGATAGGGTTATGAATGGTTCAGGTAAGGGTTAAGGTCTGGGATAGGGTTATGAATGGTTAAGGTCTGGGATAGGGTTATGAATGGTTCAGGTAAGGGTTAAGGTTTGGGATTGGGTTATGAATGGTTAAGGTCTGGGATAGGGTTATGAATGGTTCAGGTAAGGGTTAAGGTTTGGGATAGGGTTTGAATGGAGCGGGATGGGTTGAATGGTCTGGGATAGGGTTATGAATGGTTAATGGTCTGGGATAGGGTTATGAATGGTTAAGGTCTGGGATAGGGTTATGAATGGTTCAGGTAAGGGTTAAGGTCTGGGATAGGTTTATGAATGGTTAAGGTTTGGGATAGGGTTATGAATGGTTCAGGTAAGGGTTAAGGTTTGGGATAGGGTTATGAATGGTTAAGGTCTGGGATAGGGTTATGAATGGTTCAGGTAAGGGTTAAGGTTTGGGATAGGGTTATGAATGGTTAATGTCTGGGATAGGGTTATGAATGGTTAATGTCTGGGATAGGGTTATGAATGGTTATGGTCTGGGATAGGGTTATGAATGGTTAATGTCTGGGATAGGGTTATGAATGGTTAAGGTCTGGGAAAGGGTTATGAATGGTTAAGGTCTGAGATAGGGTTATGAATGGTTCAGGTAAGGGTTAAGGTCTGGGATAGGGTTATGAATGGTTAAGGTCTGGGATAGGGTTATGAATGGTTCAGGTAAGGGTTAAGGTTTGGGATAGGGTTATGAATGGTTAAGGTCTGGGATAGGGTTATGAATGGTTCAGGTAAGGGTTAAGGTTTGGGATAGGGTTATGAATGGTTAAGGTCTGGGATAGGGTTATGAATGGTTCATGGCTGGGATAGGGTTATGAATGGTTATAGTCTGGGATAGGGTTATGAATGGTTAATGTCTGGGATAGGGTTATGAATGGTTAATGTCTGGGATAGGGTTATGAATGGTTATGGTCTGGGATAGGGTTATGAATGGTTAGATGTCTGGGATAGGGTTATGAATGGTTAAGGTCTGGGATAGGGTTATGAATGGTTAATGTCTGGGATAGGGTTATGAATGGTTAAGGTCTGGGATAGGGTTATGAATGGTTAAGGTCTGAGATAGGGTTATGAATGGTTAAGGTCTGGGATAGGGTTATGAATGGTTCAGGTAGGGGTTAAGGTCTGGGATAGGGTTATGAATGGTTAAGGTCTGGGATAGGGTTATGAATGGTTCAGGTAAGGGTTAAGGTCTGGGATAGGGTTATGAATGGTTATGGTCTGGGATAGGGTTATGAATGGTTCAGGTAAGGGTTAAGGTCTGGGATTGGGTTATGAATGGTTAAGGTCTGGGATAGGGTTATGAATGGTTCAGGTAAGGGTTAAGGTTTGGGATAGGGTTATGAATGGTTCAGGTAAGGGTTAAGGTCTGGGATAGGGTTATGAATGGTTAATGGTCTGGGATAGGGTTATGAATGGTTAATGTCTGGGATAGGGTTATGAATGGTTATGGTCTGGGATAGGGTTATGAATGGTTCAGGT
>NC_092112.1:7446428-7685100 GCF_045679555.1 Salvelinus alpinus | reverse complement strand
TCTGGGATAGGGTTATGAATGGTTATGGTCTGGGATAGGGTTATGAATGGTTAATGTCTGGGATAGGGTTATGAATGTTTAAGGTCTGGGATAGGGTTATGAATGGTTCAGGTAAGGGTTAAGGTCTGGGATAGGGTTATGAATGGTTAAGGTTTGGGATAGGGTTATGAATGGTTCAGGTAAGGGTTAAGGTTTGGGATAGGGTTATGAATGGTTAAGGTCTGGGATAGGGTTATGAATGGTTCAGGTAAGGGTTAAGGTTTGGGATAGGGTTATGAATGGTTAATGTCTGGGATAGGGTTATGAATGGTTAATGTCTGGGATAGGGTTATGAATGGTTATGGTCTGGGATAGGGTTATGAATGGTTAATGTCTGGGATAGGGTTATGAATGGTTAAGGTCTGGGATAGGGTTATGAATGGTTAATGTCTGGGATAGGGTTATGAATGGTTAATGTCTGGGATAGGGTTATGAATGGTTATGGTTTGGGATAGGGTTATGAATGGTTCACGTCTGGGATAGGGTTATGAATGGTTAATGTCTGGGATAGGGTTATGAATGGTTATGGTCTGGGATAGGGTTATGAATGGTTAATGTCTGGGATAGGGTTATGAATGGTTAAGGTCTGGGATAGGGTTATGAATGGTTAAGGTCTGGGATAGGGTTATGAATGGTTAAGGTCTGGGATAGGGTTATGAATGGTTCAGGTAAGGGTTAAGGTCTGGGATAGGGTTATGAATGGTTAAGGTCTGGGATAGGGTTATGAATGGTTCAGGTAAGGGTTAAGGTTTGGGATAGGGTTATGAATGGCTAAGGTCTGGGATAGGGTTATGAATGGTTCAGGTAAGGGTTAAGGTTTGGGATAGGGTTATGAATGGTTAATGTCTGGGATAGGGTTATGAATGGTTATGGTCTGGGATAGGGTTATGAATGGTTAATGTCTGGGATAGGGTTATGAATGGTTAAGGTCTGGGATAGGGTTATGAATGGTTAAGGTCTGGGATAGGGTTATGCATGGTTCAGGTAAGGGTTAAGGTCTGGGATAGGGTTATGAATGGTTAAGGTCTGGGATAGGGTTATGAATGGTTCAGGTAAGGGTTAAGGTTTGGGATAGGGTTATGAATGGTTAAGGTCTGGGATAGGGTTATGAATGGTTCAGGTAAGGGTTAAGGTTTGGGATAGGGTTATGAATGGTTAATGTCTGGGATAGGGTTATGAATGGTTATGGTCTGGGATAGGGTTATGAATGGTTAATGTCTGGGATAGGGTTATGAATGGTTAAGGTCTGGGATAGGGTTATGAATGGTTAAGGTCTGGGATAGGGTTATGAATGGTTCAGGTAAGGGTTAAGGTCTGTGATAGGGTTATGAATGGTTAAGGTTTGGGATAGGGTTATGAATGGTTCAGGTAAGGGTTAAGGTTTGGGATAGGGTTATGAATGGTTAAGGTCTGGGATAAGGTTATGAATGGTTCAGGTAAGGGTTAAGGTTTGGGATAGGGTTATGAATGGTTAATGTCTGGGATAGGGTTATGAATGGTTAATGTCTGGGATAGGGTTATGAATGGTTAATGTCTGGGATAGGGTTATGAATGGTTAAGGTCTGGGATAGGGTTATGAATGGTTAAGGTCTGAGATAGGGTTATGAATGGTTAAGGTCTGGGATAGGGTTATGAATGGTTCAGGTAAGGGTTAAGGTCTGGGATAGGGTTATGAATGGTTAAGGTCTGGGATAGGGTTATGAATGGTTCAGGTAAGGGTTAAGGTTTGGGATAGGGTTATGAATGGTTAAGGTCTGGGATAGGGTTATGAATGGTTCAGGTAAGGGTTAAGGTTTGGGATAGGGTTATGAATGGTTAAGGTCTGGGATAGGGTTATGAATGGTTCAGGTAAGGGTTAAGGTTTGGGATAGGGTTATGGATGGTTAATGTCTGGGATAGGGTTATGAATGGTTAATGTCTGGGATAGGGTTATGAATGGTTATGGTCTGGGATAGGGTTATGAATGGTTAATGTCTGGGATAGGGTTATGAATGGTTAAGGTCTGGGATAGGGTTATGAATGGTTAAGGTCTGGGATAGGGTTATGAATGGTTCAGGTAAGGGTTAAGGTCTGGGATAGGGTTATGAATGGTTAAGGTCTGGGATAGGGTTATGAATGGTTCAGGTAAGGGTTAAGGTTTGGGATAGGGTTATGAATGGTTAAGGTCTGGGATAGGGTTATGAATGGTTAAGGTCTGGGATAGGGTTATGAATGGTTCAGGTAAGGGTTAAGGTCTGGGATAGGGTTATGAATGGTTAAGGTCTGGGATAGGGTTATGAATGGTTCAGGTAAGGATTAAGGTTTGGGATTGGGTTATGAATGGTTAAGGTCTGGGATAGGGTTATGAATGGTTCAGGTAAGGGTTAAGGTTTGGGATAGGGTTATGAATGGTTAATGTCTGGGATAGGGTTATGAATGGTTATGGTCTGGGATAGGGTTATGAATGGTTAATGTCTGGGATAGGGTTATGAATGTTTAAGGTCTGGGATAGGGTTATGAATGGTTCAGGTAAGGGTTAAGGTCTGGGATAGGGTTATGAATGGTTAAGGTTTGGGATAGGGTTATGAATGGTTCAGGTAAGGGTTAAGGTTTGGGATAGGGTTATGAATGGTTAAGGTCTGGGATAGGGTTATGAATGGTTCAGGTAAGGGTTAAGGTTTGGGATAGGGTTATGAATGGTTAATATCTGGGATAGGGTTATGAATGGTTATGGTCTGGGATAGGGTTATGAATGGTTAATGTCTGGGATAGGGTTATGAATGGTTAAGGTCTGGGATAGGGTTATGAATGGTTAAGGTCTGGGATAGGGTTATGAATGGTTCAGGTAAGGGTTAAGGTCTGGAATAGGGTTATGAATGGTTAAGGTAAGGGTTAAGGTTTGGGATAGGGTTATGAATGGTTCAGGTAAGGGTTAAGGTTTGGGATAGGGTTATGAATGGTTAATGTCTGGGATAGGGTTATGAATGGTTAATGTCTGGGATAGGGTTATGAATGGTTATGGTCTGGGATAGGGTTATGAATGGTTCATGTCTGGGATAGGGTTATGAATGGTTAAGGTCTGGGATAGGGTTATGAATGGTTAAGGTCTGGGATAGGGTTATGAATGGTTCAGGTAAGGGTTAAGGTTTGGGATAGGGTTATGAATGGTTAAGGTCTGGGATAGGGTTATGAATGGTTCAGGTAAGGGTTAAGGTTTGGGATAGGGTTATGAATGGTTAATGTCTGGGATAGGGTTATGAATGGTTAATGTCTGGGATAGGGTTATGAATGGTTATGGTCTGGGATAGGGTTATGAATGGTTAATGTCTGGGATAGGGTTATGAATGGTTAAGGTCTGGGATAGGGTTATGAATGGTTAAGGTCTGGGATAGGGTTATGAATGGTTCAGGTAAGGGTTAAGGTTTGGGATAGGGTTATGAATGGTTAATGTCTGGGATAGGGTTATGAATGGTTCAGGTAAGGGTTAAGGTTTGGGATAGGGTTATGAATGGTTAATGTCTGGGATAGGGTTATGAATGGTTCAGGTAAGGGTTAAGGTTTGGGATAGGGTTATGAATGGTTAATGTCTGGGATAGGGTTATGAATGGTTATGGTCTGGGATAGGGTTATGAATGGTTAATGTCTGGGATAGGGTTATGAATGGTTAAGGTCTGGGATAGGGTTATGAATGGTTAAGGTCTGGGATAGGGTTATGAATGGTTTAGCTAAGGGTTAAGGTTTGGGATAGGGTTATGAATGGTTAAGGTCTGGGATAGGGTTATGAATGGTTCAGGTAAGGGTTAAGGTTTGGGATAGGGTTATGAATGGTTAAGGTCTGGGATAGGGTTATGAATGGTTCAGGTAAGGGTTAAGGTTTGGGATAGGGTTATGAATGGTTAATGTCTGGGATAGGGTTATGAATGGTTAATGTCTGGGATAGGGTTATGAATGGTTATGGTCTGGGATAGGGTTATGAATGGTTAAGGTCTGGGATAGGGTTATGAATGGTTAAGGTCTGGGATAGGGTTATGAATGGTTAAGGTCTGGGATAGGGTTATGAACGGTTAATGTCTGGGATAGGGTTATGAATGGTTAATGTCTGGGATAGGGTTATGAATGGTTATGGTCTGGGATAGGGTTATGAATGGTTAAGGTCTGGGATAGGGTTATGAATGGTTAAGGTCTGGGATAGGGTTATGAATGGTTAAGGTCTGGGATAGGGTTATGAATGGTTCAGGTAAGGGTTAAGGTCTGGGATAGGGTTATGAATGGTTAATGTCTGGGATAGGGTTATGAATGGTTATGGTCTGGGATAGGGTTATGAATGGTTAATGTCTGGGATAGGGTTATGAATGTTTAAGGTCTGGGATAGGGTTATGAATGGTTCAGGTAAGGGTTAAGGTCTGGGATAGGGTTATGAATGGTTAAGGTTTGGGATAGGGTTATGAATGGTTCAGGTAAGGGTTAAGGTTTGGGATAGGGTTATGAATGGTTAAGGTCTGGGATAGGGTTATGAATGGTTCAGGTAAGGGTTAAGGTTTGGGATAGGGTTATGAATGGTTAATGTCTGGGATAGGGTTATGAATGGTTCATGTCTGGGATAGGGTTATGAATGGTTATGGTCTGGGATAGGGTTATGAATGGTTAATGTCTGGGATAGGGTTATGAATGGTTAAGGTCTGGGATAGGGTTATGAATGGTTAATGTCTGGGATAGGGTTATGAATGGTTAATGTCTGGGATAGGGTTATGAATGGTTATGGTCTGGGATAGGGTTATGAATGGTTCATGTCTGGGATAGGGTTATGAATGGTTATGGTCTGGGATAGGGTTATGAATGGTTAATGTCTGGGATAGGGTTATGAATGGTTATGGTCTGGGATAGGGTTATGAATGGTTAATGTCTGGGATAGGGTTATGAATGGTTAAGGTCTGGGATAGGGTTATGAATGGTTAAGGTCTGGGATAGGGTTATGAATGGTTCAGGTAAGGGTTAAGGTCTGGGATAGGGTTATGAATGGTTAAGGTCTGGGATAGGGTTATGAATGGTTCAGGTAAGGGTTAAGGTTTGGGATAGGGTTATGAATGGTTAAGGTCTGGGATAGGGTTATGAATGGTTCAGGTAAGGGTTAAGGTTTGGGATAGGGTTATGAATGGTTAATGTCTGGGATAGGGTTATGAATGGTTATGGTCTGGGATAGGGTTATGAATGGTTAATGTCTGGGATAGGGTTATGAATGGTTCAGGTCTGGGATAGGGTTATGAATGGTTAATGTCTGGGATAGGGTTATGAATGGTTAATGTCTGGGATAGGGTTATGAATGGTTATGGTCTGGGATAGGGTTATGAATGGTTCATGTCTGGGATAGGGTTATGAATGGTTAATGTCTGGGATAGGGTTATGAATGGTTATGGTCTGGGATAGGGTTATGAATGGTTAATGTCTGGGATAGGGTTATGAATGGTTAAGGTCTGGGATAGGGTTATGAATGGTTAAGGTCTGGGATAGGGTTATGAATGGTTCAGGTAAGGGTTAAGGTTTGGGATAGGGTTATGAATGGTTAAGGTCTGGGATAGGGTTATGAATGGTTCAGGTAAGGGTTAAGGTTTGGGATAGGGTTATGAATGGTTAATGTCTGGGATAGGGTTATGAATGGTTATGGTCTGGGATAGGGTTATGAATGGTTAATGTCTGGGATAGGGTTATGAATGGTTAAGGTCTGGGATAGGGTTATGAATGGTTAAGGTCTGGGATAGGGTTATGAATGGTTCAGGTAAGGGTTAAGGTCTGGGATAGGGTTATGAATGGTTAAGGTCTGGGATAGGGTTATGAATGGTTCAGGTAAGGGTTAAGGTTTGGGATAGGGTTATGAATGGTTAAGGTCTGGGATAGGGTTATGAATGGTTCAGGTAAGGGTTAAGGTTTGGGATAGGGTTATGAATGGTTAATGTCTGGGATAGGGTTATGAATGGTTATGGTCTGGGATAGGGTTATGAATGGTTAATGTCTGGGATAGGGTTATGAATGGTTAAGGTCTGGGATAGGGTTATGAATGGTTAAGGTCTGGGATAGGGTTATGAATGGTTCAGGTAAGGGTTAAGGTCTGGGATAGGGTTATGAATGGTTAAGGTCTGGGATAGGGTTATGAATGGTTCAGGTAAGGGTTAAGGTTTGGGATAGGGTTATGAATGGTTAAGGTCTGGGATAGGGTTATGAATGGTTCAGGTAAGGGTTAAGGTTTGGGATAGGGTTATGAATGGTTAATGTCTGGGATAGGGTTATGAATGGTTATGGTCTGGGATAGGGTTATGAATGGTTAATGTCTGGGATAGGGTTATGAATGGTTCAGGTCTGGGATAGGGTTATGAATGGTTAATGTCTGGGATAGGGTTATGAATGGTTAATGTCTGGGATAGGGTTATGAATGGTTATGGTCTGGGATAGGGTTATGAATGGTTCATGTCTGGGATAGGGTTATGAATGGTTAATGTCTGGGATAGGGTTATGAATGGTTATGGTCTGGGATAGGGTTATGAATGGTTAATGTCTGGGATAGGGTTATGAATGGTTAAGGTCTGGGATAGGGTTATGAATGGTTAAGGTCTGGGATAGGGTTATGAATGGTTCAGGTAAGGGTTAAGGTTTGGGATAGGGTTATGAATGGTTAAGGTCTGGGATAGGGTTATGAATGGTTCAGGTAAGGGTTAAGGTTTGGGATAGGGTTATGAATGGTTAATGTCTGGGATAGGGTTATGAATGGTTATGGTCTGGGATAGGGTTATGAATGGTTAATGTCTGGGATAGGGTTATGAATGGTTAAGGTCTGGGATAGGGTTATGAATGGTTAAGGTCTGGGATAGGGTTATGAATGGTTCAGGTAAGGGTTAAGGTCTGGGATAGGGTTATGAATGGTTAAGGTCTGGGATAGGGTTATGAATGGTTCAGGTAAGGGTTAAGGTTTGGGATAGGGTTATGAATGGTTAAGGTCTGGGATAGGGTTATGAATGGTTCAGGTAAGGGTTAAGGTTTGGGATAGGGTTATGAATGGTTAATGTCTGGGATAGGGTTATGAATGGTTATGGTCTGGGATAGGGTTATGAATGGTTAATGTCTGGGATAGGGTTATGAATGGTTAAGGTCTGGGATAGGGTTATGAATGGTTAAGGTCTGGGATAGGGTTATGAATGGTTCAGGTAAGGGTTAAGGTCTGGGATAGGGTTATGAATGGTTAAGGTTTGGGATAGGGTTATGAATGGTTCAGGTAAGGGTTAAGGTTTGGGATAGGGTTATGAATGGTTAAGGTCTGGGATAAGGTTATGAATGGTTCAGGTAAGGGTTAAGGTTTGGGATAGGGTTATGAATGGTTAATGTCTGGGATACGGGTTATGAATGGTTAATGTCTGGGATAGGGTTATGAATGGTTAATGTCTGGGATAGGGTTATGAATGGTTAAGGTCTGGGATAGGGTTATGAATGGTTAAGGTCTGAGATAGGGTTATGAATGGTTAAGGTCTGGGATAGGGTTATGAATGGTTCAGGTAGGGGTTAAGGTCTGGGATAGGGTTATGAATGGTTAAGGTCTGGGATAGGGTTATGAATGGTTCAGGTAAGGGTTAAGGTTTGGGATAGGGTTATGAATGGTTAAGGTCTGGGATAGGGTTATGAATGGTTCAGGTAAGGGTTAAGGTTTGGGATAGGGTTATGAATGGTTAAGGTCTGGGATAGGGTTATGAATGGTTCAGGTAAGGGTTAAGGTTTGGGATAGGGTTATGAATGGTTAATGTCTGGGATAGGGTTATGAATGGTTAATGTCTGGGATAGGGTTATGAATGGTTATGGTCTGGGATAGGGTTATGAATGGTTAATGTCTGGGATAGGGTTATGAATGGTTAAGGTCTGGGATAGGGTTATGAATGGTTAATGTCTGGGATAGGGTTATGAATGGTTAAGGTCTGGGATAGGGTTATGAATGGTTAAGGTCTGAGATAGGGTTATGAATGGTTAAGGTCTGGGATAGGGTTATGAATGGTTCAGGTAGGGGTTAAGGTCTGGGATAGGGTTATGAATGGTTAAGGTCTGGGATAGGGTTATGAATGGTTCAGGTAAGGGTTAAGGTCTGGGATAGGGTTATGAATGGTTAAGGTCTGGGATAGGGTTATGAATGGTTCAGGTAAGGGTTAAGGTTTGGGATTGGGTTATGAATGGTTAAGGTCTGGGATAGGGTTATGAATGGTTCAGGTAAGGGTTAAGGTTTGGGATAGGGTTATGAATGGTTAATGTCTGGGATAGGGTTATGAATGGTTATGGTCTGGGATAGGGTTATGAATGGTTAATGTCTGGGATAGGGTTATGAATGTTTAAGGTCTGGGATAGGGTTATGAATGGTTCAGGTAAGGGTTAAGGTCTGGGATAGGTTTATGAATGGTTAAGGTTTGGGATAGGGTTATGAATGGTTCAGGTAAGGGTTAAGGTTTGGGATAGGGTTATGAATGGTTAAGGTCTGGGATAGGGTTATGAATGGTTCAGGTAAGGGTTAAGGTTTGGGATAGGGTTATGAATGGTTAATGTCTGGGATAGGGTTATGAATGGTTAATGTCTGGGATAGGGTTATGAATGGTTATGGTCTGGGATAGGGTTATGAATGGTTCATGTCTGGGATAGGGTTATGAATGGTTAAGGTCTGGGATAGGGTTATGAATGGTTAAGGTCTGGGATAGGGTTATGAATGGTTCAGGTAAGGGTTAAGGTCTGGGATAGGGTTATGAATGGTTAATGTCTGGGATAGGGTTATGAATGGTTAATGTCTGGGATAGGGTTATGAATGGTTAAGGTCTGGGATAGGGTTATGAATGGTTCAGGTAAGGGTTAAGGTCTGGGATAGGGTTATGAATGGTTAAGGTCTGGGATAGGGTTATGAATGGTTCAGGTAAGGGTTAAGGTTTGGGATAGGGTTATGAATGGTTAAGGTCTGGGATAGGGTTATGAATGGTTCAGGTCTGGGATAGGGTTATGAATGGTTCAGGTAAGGGTTAAGGTCTGGGATAGGGTTATGAATGGTTATGGTCTGGGATAGGGTTATGAATGGTTAATGTCTGGGATAGGGTTATGAATGGTTAAGGTCTGGGATAGGGTTATGAATGGTTCAGGTAAGGGTTAAGGTTTGGGATAGGGTTATGAATGGTTCAGGTAAGGGTTAAGGTTTGGGATAGGGTTATGAATGGTTAATGTCTGGGATAGGGTTATGAATGGTTATGGTCTGGGATAGGGTTATGAATGGTTAATGTCTGGGATAGGGTTATGAATGGTTAAGGTCTGGGATAGGGTTATGAACGGTTAAGGTCTGGGATAGGGTTATGAATGGTTCAGGTAAGGGTTAAGGTCTGGGATAGGGTTATGAATGGTTAAGGTCTGGGATAGGGTTATGAATGGTTCAGGTAAGTTTTAAGGTTTGGGATAGGGTTATGAATGGTTAAGGTCTGGGATAGGGTTATGAATGGTTCAGGTAAGGGTTAAGGTTTGGGATAGGGTTATGAATGGTTAATGTCTGGGATAGGGTTATGAATGGTTAATGTCTGGGATAGGGTTATGAATGGTTATGGTCTGGGATAGGGTTATGAATGGTTAAGGTCTGGGATAGGGTTATGAATGGTTCAGGTAAGTTTTAAGGTTTGGGATAGGGTTATGAATGGTTAAGGTCTGGGATAGGGTTATGAATGGTTCAGGTAAGGGTTAAGGTTTGGGATAGGGTTATGAATGGTTAAGGTCTGGGATAGGGTTATGAATGGTTCAGGTAAGGGTTAAGGTTTGGGATAGGGTTATGAATGGTTAATGTCTGGGATAGGGTTATGAATGGTTAATGTCTGGGATAGGGTTATGAATGGTTATGGTCTGGGATAGGGTTATGAATGGTTAATGTCTGGGATAGGGTTATGAATGGTTAAGGTCTGGGATAGGGTTATGAATGGTTAATGTCTGGGATAGGGTTATGAATGGTTAAGGTCTGGGATAGGGTTATGAATGGTTAAGGTCTGAGATAGGGTTATGAATGGTTAAGGTCTGGGATAGGGTTATGAATGGTTCAGGTAGGGGTTAAGGTCTGGGATAGGGTTATGAATGGTTAAGGTCTGGGATAGGGTTATGAATGGTTCAGGTAAGGGTTAAGGTCTGGGATAGGGTTATGAATGGTTAAGGTCTGGGATAGGGTTATGAATGGTTCAGGTAAGGGTTAAGGTTTGGGATTGGGTTATGAATGGTTAAGGTCTGGGATAGGGTTATGAATGGTTCAGGTAAGGGTTAAGGTTTGGGATAGGGTTATGAATGGTTAATGTCTGGGATAGGGTTATGAATGGTTATGGTCTGGGATAGGGTTATGAATGGTTAATGTCTGGGATAGGGTTATGAATGTTTAAGGTCTGGGATAGGGTTATGAATGGTTCAGGTAAGGGTTAAGGTCTGGGATAGGTTTATGAATGGTTAAGGTTTGGGATAGGGTTATGAATGGTTCAGGTAAGGGTTAAGGTTTGGGATAGGGTTATGAATGGTTAAGGTCTGGGATAGGGTTATGAATGGTTCAGGTAAGGGTTAAGGTTTGGGATAGGGTTATGAATGGTTAATGTCTGGGATAGGGTTATGAATGGTTAATGTCTGGGATAGGGTTATGAATGGTTATGGTCTGGGATAGGGTTATGAATGGTTCATGTCTGGGATAGGGTTATGAATGGTTCAGGTCTGGGATAGGGTTATGAATGGTTAAGGTCTGGGATAGGGTTATGAATGGTTCAGGTAAGGGTTAAGGTCTGGGATAGGGTTATGAATGGTTAATGTCTGGGATAGGGTTATGAATGGTTAATGTCTGGGATAGGGTTATGAATGGTTCAGGTAAGGGTTAAGGTTTGGGATAGGGTTATGAATGGTTAAGGTCTGGGATAGGGTTATGAATGGTTCAGGTCTGGGATAGGGTTATGAATGGTTCAGGTAAGGGTTAAGGTCTGGGATAGGGTTATGAATGGTTATGGTCTGGGATAGGGTTATGAATGGTTAATGTCTGGGATAGGGTTATGAATGGTTAAGGTCTGGGATAGGGTTATGAATGGTTCAGGTAAGGGTTAAGGTTTGGGATAGGGTTATGAATGGTTCAGGTAAGGGTTAAGGTTTGGGATAGGGTTATGAATGGTTAATGTCTGGGATAGGGTTATGAATGGTTATGGTCTGGGATAGGGTTATGAATGGTTAATGTCTGGGATAGGGTTATGAATGGTTAAGGTCTGGGATAGGGTTATGAACGGTTAAGGTCTGGGATAGGGTTATGAATGGTTCAGGTAAGGGTTAAGGTCTGGGATAGGGTTATGAATGGTTAAGGTCTGGGATAGGGTTATGAATGGTTCAGGTAAGTTTTAAGGTTTGGGATAGGGTTATGAATGGTTAAGGTCTGGGATAGGGTTATGAATTTTCAGGTAAGGGTTAAGGTTTGGGATAGGGTTATGAATGGTTATGGTCTGGGATAGGGTTATGAATGGTTAATGTCTGGGATAGGGTTATGAATGGTTAAGGTCTGGGATAGGGTTATGAATGGTTAAGGTCTGGGATAGGGTTATGCATGGTTCAGGTAAGGGTTAAGGTCTGGGATAGGGTTATGAATGGTTAAGGTTTGGGATAGGGTTATGAATGGTTCAGGTAAGGGTTAAGGTTTGGGATAGGGTTATGAATGGTTAATGTCTGGGATAGGGTTATGAATGGTTAATGTCTGGGATAGGGTTATGAATGGTTAATGTCTGGGATAGGGTTATGAATGGTTAAGGTCTGGGATAGGGTTATGAATGGTTAAGGTCTGAGATAGGGTTATGAATGGTTAAGGTCTGGGATAGGGTTATGAATGGTTCAGGTAAGGGTTAAGGTCTGGGATAGGGTTATGAATGGTTAAGGTCTGGGATAGGGTTATGAATGGTTCAGGTAAGGGTTAAGGTCTGGGATAGGGTTATGAATGGTTAAGGTCTGGGATAGGGTTATGCATGGTTCAGGTAAGGGTTAAGGTCTGGGATAGGGTTATGAATGGTTAAGGTTTGGGATAGGGTTATGAATGGTTCAGGTAAGGGTTAAGGTTTGGGATAGGGTTATGAATGGTTAAGGTAAGGGTTAAGGTTTGGGATAGGGTTATGAATGGTTAATGTCTGGGATAGGGTTATGAATGGTTAATGTCTGGGATAGGGTTATGAATGGTTAATGTCTGGGATAGGGTTATGAATGGTTAAGGTCTGGGATAGGGTTATGAATGGTTAAGGTCTGAGATAGGGTTATGAATGGTTAAGGTCTGGGATAGGGTTATGAATGGTTCAGGTAAGGGTTAAGGTCTGGGATAGGGTTATGAATGGTTCAGGTAAGGGTTAAGGTTTGGGATAGGGTTATGAATGGTTAAGGTCTGGGATAGGGTTATGAATTTTCAGGTAAGGGTTAAGGTTTGGGATAGGGTTATGAATGGTTAATGTCTGGGATAGGGTTATGAATGGTTATGGTCTGGGATAGGGTTATGAATGGTTAATGTCTGGGATAGGGTTATGAATGGTTAAGGTCTGGGATAGGGTTATGAATGGTTAAGGTCTGGGATAGGGTTATGCATGGTTCAGGTAAGGGTTAAGGTCTGGGATAGGGTTATGAATGGTTAAGGTTTGGGATAGGGTTATGAATGGTTCAGGTAAGGGTTAAGGTTTGGGATAGGGTTATAAATGGTTAAGGTAAGGGTTAAGGTTTGGGATAGGGTTATGAATGGTTAATGTCTGGGATAGGGTTATGAATGGTTAATGTCTGGGATAGGGTTATGAATGGTTAATGTCTGGGATAGGGTTATGAATGGTTAAGGTCTGGGATAGGGTTATGAATGGTTAAGGTCTGAGATAGGGTTATGAATGGTTAAGGTCTGGGATAGGGTTATGAATGGTTCAGGTAAGGGTTAAGGTCTGGGATAGGGTTATGAATGGTTAAGGTCTGGGATAGGGTTATGAATGGTTCAGGTAAGGGTTAAGGTCTGGGATAGGGTTATGAATGGTTAAGGTCTGGGATAGGGTTATGCATGGTTCAGGTAAGGGTTAAGGTCTGGGATAGGGTTATGAATGGTTAAGGTTTGGGATAGGGTTATGAATGGTTCAGGTAAGGGTTAAGGTTTGGGATAGGGTTATGAATGGTTAAGGTAAGGGTTAAGGTTTGGGATAGGGTTATGAATGGTTAATGTCTGGGATAGGGTTATGAATGGTTAATGTCTGGGATAGGGTTATGAATGGTTAATGTCTGGGATAGGGTTATGAATGGTTAAGGTCTGGGATAGGGTTATGAATGGTTAAGGTCTGAGATAGGGTTATGAATGGTTAAGGTCTGGGATAGGGTTATGAATGGTTCAGGTAAGGGTTAAGGTCTGGGATAGGGTTATGAAGGGTTAAGGTCTGGGATAGGGTTATGAATGGTTCAGGTAAGGGTTAAGGTCTGGGATAGGGTTATGAATGGTTAAGGTCTGGGATAGGGTTATGAATGGTTCAGGTAAGGGTTAAGGTCTGGGATAGGGTTATGAATGGTTAAGGTCTGGGATAGGGTTATGAATGGTTCAGGTAAGGGTTAAGGTTTGGGATGGGGTTATGAATGGTTAAGGTCTGGGATAGGGTTATGAATGGTTCAGGTAAGGGTTAAGGTTTGGGATAGGGTTATGAATGGTTAATGTCTGGGATAGGGTTATGAATGGTTATGGTCTGGGATAGGGTTATGAATGGTTAATGTCTGGGATAGGGTTATGAATGTTTAAGGTCTGGGATAGGGTTATGAATGGTTCAGGTAAGGGTTAAGGTCTGGGATAGGGTTATGAATGGTTAAGGTTTGGGATAGGGTTATGAATGGTTCAGGTAAGGGTTAAGGTTTGGGATAGGGTTATGAATGGTTAAGGTCTGGGATAGGGTTATGAATGGTTCAGGTAAGGGTTAAGGTTTGGGATAGGGTTATGAATGGTTAAGGTCTGAGATAGGGTTATGAATGGTTCAGGTAAGGGTTAAGGTCTGGGATAGGGTTACGAATGGTTAAGGTCTGGGATAGGGTTATGAATGGTTCAGGTAAGGGTTAAGGTTTGGGATAGGGTTATGAATGGTTAAGGTCTGGGATAGGGTTATGAATGGTTCAGGTAAGGGTTAAGGTTTGGGATAGGGTTATGAATGGTTAATGTCTGGGATAGGGTTATGAATGGTTCAGGTAAGGGTTAAGGTTTGGGATAGGGTTATGAATGGTTAATGTCTGGGATAGGGTTATGAATGGTTAATGTCTGGGATAGGGTTATGAATGGTTATAGTCTGGGATAGGGTTATGAATGGTTCATGTCTGGGATAGGGTTATGAATGGTTAAGGTCTGGGATAGGGTTATGAATGGTTAAGGTCTGGGATAGGGTTATGAATGGTTCAGGTAAGGGTTAAGGTCTGGGATAGGGTTATGAATGGTTAATGTCTGGGATAGGGTTATGAATGGTTAATGTCTGGGATAGGGTTATGAATGGTTATGGTCTGGGATAGGGTTATGAATGGTTAATGTCTGGGATAGGGTTATGAATGGTTAAGGTCTGGGATAGGGTTATGAATGGTTAAGGTCTGGGATAGGGTTATGAATGGTTCAGGTAAGGGTTAAGGTCTGGGATAGGGTTATGAATGGTTAAGGTCTGGGATAGGGTTATGAATGGTTCAGGTAAGGGTTAAGGTTTGGGATAGGGTTATGAATGGTTAAGGTCTGGGATAGGGTTATGAATGGTTCAGGTAAGGGTTAAGGTTTGGGATAGGGTTATGAATGGTTAATGTCTGGGATAGGGTTATGAATGGTTAATGTCTGGGATAGGGTTATGAATGGTTATGGTCTGGGATAGGGTTATGAATGGTTAATGTCTGGGATAGGGTTATGAATGGTTAAGGTCTGGGATAGGGTTATGAATGGTTAAGGTCTGGGATAGGGTTATGAATGGTTCAGGTAAGGGTTAAGGTCTGGGATAGGGTTATGAATGGTTAAGGTCTGGGATAGGGTTATGAATGGTTCAGGTAAGGGTTAAGGTTTGGGATAGGGTTATGAATGGTTAAGGTCTGGGATAGGGTTATGAATGGTTCAGATAAGGGTTAAGGTTTGGGATAGGGTTATGAATGGTTAATGTCTGGGATAGGGTTATGAATGGTTATGGTCTGGGATAGGGTTATGAATGGTTAATGTCTGGGATAGGGTTATGAATGGTTAAGGTCTGGGATAGGGTTATGAACGGTTAAGGTCTGGGATAGGGTTATGAATGGTTCAGGTAAGGGTTAAGGTCTGGGATAGGGTTATGAATGGTTAAGGTCTGGGATAGGGTTATGCATTTTCAGGTAAGGGTTAAGGTTTGGGATAGGGTTATGAATGGTTAATGTCTGGGATAGGGTTATGAATGGTTATGGTCTGGGATAGGGTTATGAATGGTTAATGTCTGGGATAGGGTTATTAAAGGTTAAGGTCTGGGATAGGGTTATGAATGGTTAAGGTCTGGGATAGGGTTATGAATGGTTCAGGTAAGGGTTAAGGTCTGGGATAGGGTTATGAATGGTTAAGGTTTGGGATAGGGTTATGAATGGTTCAGGTAAGGGTTAAGGTTTGGGATAGGGTTATGAATGGTTAAGGTCTGGGATAGGGTTATGAATGGTTCAGGTAAGGGTTAAGGTTTGGGATAGGGTTATGAATGGTTAATGTCTGGGATAGGGTTATGAATGGTTAATGTCTGGGATAGGGTTATGAATGGTTAATGTCTGGGATAGGGTTATGAATGGTTAAGGTCTGGGATAGGGTTATGAATGGTTAAGGTCTGAGATAGGGTTATGAATGGTTAAGGTCTGGGATAGGGTTATGAATGGTTCAGGTAAGGGTTAAGGTCTGGGATAGGGTTATGAATGGTTAAGGTCTGGGATAGGGTTATGAATGGTTCAGGTAAGGGTTAAGGTTTCGGATAGGGTTATGAATGGTTAAGGTCTGGGATAGGGTTATGAATGGTTCAGGTAAGGGTTAAGGTTTGGGATAGGGTTATGAATGGTTAAGGTCTGGGATAGGGTTATGAATGGTTCAGGTAAGGGTTAAGGTTTGGGATAGGGTTATGAATGGTTAATGTCTGGGATAGGGTTATGAATGGTTATAGTCTGGGATAGGGTTATGAATGGTTCATGTCTGGGATAGGGTTATGAATGGTTAAGGTCTGGGATAGGGTTATGAATGGTTAAGGTCTGGGATAGGGTTATGAATGGTTCAGGTAAGGGTTAAGGTCTGGGATAGGGTTATGAATGGTTAATGTCTGGGATAGGGTTATGAATGGTTAATGTCTGGGATAGGGTTATGAATGGTTATGGTCTGGGATAGGGTTATGAATGGTCAGGTAAGGGTTAAGGTCTGGGATAGGGTTATGAATGGTTAAGGTCTGGGATAGGGTTATGAATGGTTCAGGTAAGGGTTAAGGTTTGGGATAGGGTTATGAATGGTTAAGGTCTGGGATAGGGTTATGAATGGTTCAGGTCTGGGATAGGGTTATGAATGGTTCAGGTAAGGGTTAAGGTCTGGGATAGGGTTATGAATGGTTATGGTCTGGGATAGGGTTATGAATGGTTAATGTCTGGGATAGGGTTATGAATGGTTAAGGTCTGGGATAGGGTTATGAATGGTTCAGGTAAGGGTTAAGGTTTGGGATAGGGTTATGAATGGTTCAGGTAAGGGTTAAGGTTTGGGATAGGGTTATGAATGGTTAATGTCTGGGATAGGGTTATGAATGGTTATGGTCTGGGATAGGGTTATGAATGGTTAATGTCTGGGATAGGGTTATGAATGGTTAAGGTCTGGGATAGGGTTATGAACGGTTAAGGTCTGGGATAGGGTTATGAATGGTTCAGGTAAGGGTTAAGGTCTGGGATAGGGTTATGAATGGTTAAGGTCTGGGATAAGGTTATGAATGGTTCAGGTAAGTTTTAAGGTTTGGGATAGGGTTATGAATGGTTAAGGTCTGGGATAGGGTTATGAATTTTCAGGTAAGGGTTAAGGTTTGGGATAGGGTTATGAATGGTTATGGTCTGGGATAGGGTTATGAATGGTTAATGTCTGGGATAGGGTTATGAATGGTTAAGGTCTGGGATAGGGTTATGAATGGTTAAGGTCTGGGATAGGGTTATGCATGGTTCAGGTAAGGGTTAAGGTCTGGGATAGGGTTATGAATGGTTAAGGTTTGGGATAGGGTTATGAATGGTTCAGGTAAGGGTTAAGGTTTGGGATAGGGTTATAAATGGTTAAGGTAAGGGTTAAGGTTTGGGATAGGGTTATGAATGGTTAATGTCTGGGATAGGGTTATGAATGGTTAATGTCTGGGATAGGGTTATGAATGGTTAATGTCTGGGATAGGGTTATGAATGGTTAAGGTCTGGGATAGGGTTATGAATGGTTAAGGTCTGAGATAGGGTTATGAATGGTTAAGGTCTGGGATAGGGTTATGAATGGTTCAGGTAAGGGTTAAGGTCTGGGATAGGGTTATGAATGGTTAAGGTCTGGGATAGGGTTATGAATGGTTCAGGTAAGGGTTAAGGTCTGGGATAGGGTTATGAATGGTTAAGGTCTGGGATAGGGTTATGCATGGTTCAGGTAAGGGTTAAGGTCTGGGATAGGGTTATGAATGGTTAAGGTTTGGGATAGGGTTATGAATGGTTCAGGTAAGGGTTAAGGTTTGGGATAGGGTTATGAATGGTTAAGGTAAGGGTTAAGGTTTGGGATAGGGTTATGAATGGTTATGGTCTGGGATAGGGTTATGAATGGTTAATGTCTGGGATAGGGTTATGAATGGTTAAGGTCTGGGATAGGGTTATGAATGGTTCAGGTAAGGGTTAAGGTTTGGGATAGGGTTATGAATGGTTCAGGTAAGGGTTAAGGTTTGGGATAGGGTTATGAATGGTTAATGTCTGGGATAGGGTTATGAATGGTTATGGTCTGGGATAGGGTTATGAATGGTTAATGTCTGGGATAGGGTTATGAATGGTTAAGGTCTGGGATAGGGTTATGAACGGTTAAGGTCTGGGATAGGGTTATGAATGGTTCAGGTAAGGGTTAAGGTCTGGGATAGGGTTATGAATGGTTAAGGTCTGGGATAAGGTTATGAATGGTTCAGGTAAGTTTTAAGGTTTGGGATAGGGTTATGAATGGTTAAGGTCTGGGATAGGGTTATGAATTTTCAGGTAAGGGTTAAGGTTTGGGATAGGGTTATGAATGGTTATGGTCTGGGATAGGGTTATGAATGGTTAATGTCTGGGATAGGGTTATGAATGGTTAAGGTCTGGGATAGGGTTATGAATGGTTAAGGTCTGGGATAGGGTTATGCATGGTTCAGGTAAGGGTTAAGGTCTGGGATAGGGTTATGAATGGTTAAGGTTTGGGATAGGGTTATGAATGGTTCAGGTAAGGGTTAAGGTTTGGGATAGGGTTATAAATGGTTAAGGTAAGGGTTAAGGTTTGGGATAGGGTTATGAATGGTTAATGTCTGGGATAGGGTTATGAATGGTTAATGTCTGGGATAGGGTTATGAATGGTTAATGTCTGGGATAGGGTTATGAATGGTTAAGGTCTGGGATAGGGTTATGAATGGTTAAGGTCTGAGATAGGGTTATGAATGGTTAAGGTCTGGGATAGGGTTATGAATGGTTCAGGTAAGGGTTAAGGTCTGGGATAGGGTTATGAATGGTTAAGGTCTGGGATAGGGTTATGAATGGTTCAGGTAAGGGTTAAGGTCTGGGATAGGGTTATGAATGGTTAAGGTCTGGGATAGGGTTATGCATGGTTCAGGTAAGGGTTAAGGTCTGGGATAGGGTTATGAATGGTTAAGGTTTGGGATAGGGTTATGAATGGTTCAGGTAAGGGTTAAGGTTTGGGATAGGGTTATGAATGGTTAAGGTAAGGGTTAAGGTTTGGGATAGGGTTATGAATGGTTAATGTCTGGGATAGGGTTATGAATGGTTAATGTCTGGGATAGGGTTATGAATGGTTAATGTCTGGGATAGGGTTATGAATGGTTAAGGTCTGGGATAGGGTTATGAATGGTTAAGGTCTGAGATAGGGTTATGAATGGTTAAGGTCTGGGATAGGGTTATGAATGGTTCAGGTAAGGGTTAAGGTCTGGGATAGGGTTATGAATGGTTCAGGTAAGGGTTAAGGTTTGGGATAGGGTTATGAATGGTTAAGGTCTGGGATAGGGTTATGAATTTTCAGGTAAGGGTTAAGGTTTGGGATAGGGTTATGAATGGTTAATGTCTGGGATAGGGTTATGAATGGTTATGGTCTGGGATAGGGTTATGAATGGTTAATGTCTGGGATAGGGTTATGAATGGTTAAGGTCTGGGATAGGGTTATGAATGGTTAAGGTCTGGGATAGGGTTATGCATGGTTCAGGTAAGGGTTAAGGTCTGGGATAGGGTTATGAATGGTTAAGGTTTGGGATAGGGTTATGAATGGTTCAGGTAAGGGTTAAGGTTTGGGATAGGGTTATAAATGGTTAAGGTAAGGGTTAAGGTTTGGGATAGGGTTATGAATGGTTAATGTCTGGGATAGGGTTATGAATGGTTAATGTCTGGGATAGGGTTATGAATGGTTAATGTCTGGGATAGGGTTATGAATGGTTAAGGTCTGGGATAGGGTTATGAATGGTTAAGGTCTGAGATAGGGTTATGAATGGTTAAGGTCTGGGATAGGGTTATAAATGGTTCAGGTAAGGGTTAAGGTCTGGGATAGGGTTATGAATGGTTAAGGTCTGGGATAGGGTTATGAATGGTTCAGGTAAGGGTTAAGGTCTGGGATAGGGTTATGAATGGTTAAGGTCTGGGATAGGGTTATGCATGGTTCAGGTAAGGGTTAAGGTCTGGGATAGGGTTATGAATGGTTAAGGTTTGGGATAGGGTTATGAATGGTTCAGGTAAGGGTTAAGGTTTGGGATAGGGTTATGAATGGTTGAGGTAAGGGTTAAGGTTTGGGATAGGGTTATGAATGGTTAATGTCTGGGATAGGGTTATGAATGGTTAATGTCTGGGATAGGGTTATGAATGGTTAATGTCTGGGATAGGGTTATGAATGGTTAAGGTCTGGGATAGGGTTATGAATGGTTAAGGTCTGAGATAGGGTTATGAATGGTTAAGGTCTGGGATAGGGTTATGAATGGTTCAGGTAAGGGTTAAGGTCTGGGATAGGGTTATGAATGGTTAAGGTCTGGGATAGGGTTATGAATGGTTCAGGTAAGGGTTAAGGTCTGGGATAGGGTTATGAATGGTTAAGGTCTGGGATAGGGTTATGAATGGTTCAGGTAAGGGTTAAGGTCTGGGATAGGGTTATGAATGGTTAAGGTCTGGGATAGGGTTATGAATGGTTCAGGTAAGGGTTAAGGTTTGGGATTGGGTTATGAATGGTTAAGGTCTGGGATAGGGTTATGAATGGTTCAGGTAAGGGTTAAGGTTTGGGATAGGGTTATGAATGGTTAATGTCTGGGATAGGGTTATGAATGGTTATGGTCTGGGATAGGGTTATGAATGGTTAATGTCTGGGATAGGGTTATGAATGTTTAAGGTCTGGGATAGGGTTATGAATGGTTCAGGTAAGGGTTAAGGTCTGGGATAGGGTTATGAATGGTTAAGGTTTGGGATAGGGTTATGAATGGTTCAGGTAAGGGTTAAGGTTTGGGATAGGGTTATGAATGGTTAAGGTCTGGGATAGGGTTATGAATGGTTCAGGTAAGGGTTAAGGTTTGGGATAGGGTTATGAATGGTTAAGGTCTGAGATAGGGTTATGAATGGTTCAGGTAAGGGTTAAGGTCTGGGATAGGGTTATGAATGGTTAAGGTCTGGGATAGGGTTATGAATGGTTCAGGTAAGGGTTAAGGTTTGGGATAGGGTTATGAATGGTTAAGGTCTGGGATAGGGTTATGAATGGTTCAGGTAAGGGTTAAGGTTTGGGATAGGGTTATGAATGGTTAATGTCTGGGATAGGGTTATGAATGGTTCAGGTAAGGGTTAAGGTTTGGGATAGGGTTATGAATGGTTAATGTCTGGGATAGGGTTATGAATGGTTAATGTCTGGGATAGGGTTATGAATGGTTATAGTCTGGGATAGGGTTATGAATGGTTCATGTCTGGGATAGGGTTATGAATGGTTAAGGTCTGGGATAGGGTTATGAATGGTTAAGGTCTGGGATAGGGTTATGAATGGTTCAGGTAAGGGTTAAGGTCTGGGATAGGGTTATGAATGGTTAATGTCTGGGATAGGGTTATGAATGGTTAATGTCTGGGATAGGGTTATGAATGGTTATGGTCTGGGATAGGGTTATGAATGGTTAATGTCTGGGATAGGGTTATGAATGGTTAAGGTCTGGGATAGGGTTATGAATGGTTAAGGTCTGGGATAGGGTTATGAATGGTTCAGGTAAGGGTTAAGGTCTGGGATAGGGTTATGAATGGTTAAGGTCTGGGATAGGGTTATGAATGGTTCAGGTAAGGGTTAAGGTTTGGGATAGGGTTATGAATGGTTAATGTCTGGGATAGGGTTATGAATGGTTAATGTCTGGGATAGGGTTATGAATGGTTATGGTCTGGGATAGGGTTATGAATGGTTAATGTCTGGGATAGGGTTATGAATGGTTAAGGTCTGGGATAGGGTTATGAATGGTTAAGGTCTGGGATAGGGTTATGAATGGTTCAGGTAAGGGTTAAGGTCTGGGATAGGGTTATGAATGGTTAAGGTCTGGGATAGGGTTATGAATGGTTCAGGTAAGGGTTAAGGTTTGGGATAGGGTTATGAATGGTTAAGGTCTGGGATAGGGTTATGAATGTTTCAGATAAGGGTTAAGGTTTGGGATAGGGTTATGAATGGTTAATGTCTGGGATAGGGTTATGAATGGTTATGGTCTGGGATAGGGTTATGAATGGTTAATGTCTGGGATAGGGTTATGAACGGTTAAGGTCTGGGATAGGGTTATGAATGGTTCAGGTAAGGGTTAAGGTCTGGGATAGGGTTATGAATGGTTAAGGTCTGGGATAGGGTTATGCATTTTCAGGTAAGGGTTAAGGTTTGGGATAGGGTTATGAATGGTTAATGTCTGGGATAGGGTTATGAATGGTTATGGTCTGGGATAGGGTTATGAATGGTTAATGTCTGGGATAGGGTTATTAAAGGTTAAGGTCTGGGATAGGGTTATGAATGGTTAAGGTCTGGGATAGGGTTATGAATGGTTCAGGTAAGGGTTAAGGTCTGGGATAGGGTTATGAATGGTTAAGGTTTGGGATAGGGTTATGAATGGTTCAGGTAAGGGTTAAGGTTTGGGATAGGGTTATGAATGGTTAAGGTCTGGGATAGGGTTATGAATGGTTCAGGTAAGGGTTAAGGTTTGGGATAGGGTTATGAATGGTTAATGTCTGGGATAGGGTTATGAATGGTTAATGTCTGGGATAGGGTTATGAATGGTTAATGTCTGGGATAGGGTTATGAATGGTTAAGGTCTGGGATAGGGTTATGAATGGTTAAGGTCTGAGATAGGGTTATGAATGGTTAAGGTCTGGGATAGGGTTATGAATGGTTCAGGTAAGGGTTAAGGTCTGGGATAGGGTTATGAATGGTTAAGGTCTGGGATAGGGTTATGAATGGTTCAGGTAAGGGTTAAGGTTTGGGATAGGGTTATGAATGGTTAAGGTCTGGGATAGGGTTATGAATGGTTCAGGTAAGGGTTAAGGTTTGGGATAGGGTTATGAATGGTTAAGGTCTGGGATAGGGTTATGAATGGTTCAGGTAAGGGTTAAGGTTTGGGATAGGGTTATGAATGGTTAATGTCTGGGATAGGGTTATGAATGGTTAATGTCTGGGATAGGGTTATGAATGGTTATGGTCTGGGATAGGGTTATGAATGGTTAATGTCTGGGATAGGGTTATGAATGGTTAAGGTCTGGGATAGGGTTATGAATGGTTCAGGTAAGGGTTAAGGTCTGGGATAGGGTTATAAATGGTTAAGGTCTGGGATAGGGTTATGAATGGTTCAGGTAAGGGTTAAGGTTTGGGATAGGGTTATGAATGGTTAAGGTCTGGGATAGGGTTATGAATGGTTCAGATAAGGGTTAAGGTTTGGGATAGGGTTATGAATGGTTAATGTCTGGGATAGGGTTATGAATGGTTATGTCTGGGATAGGGTTATGAATGGTTAATGTCTGGGATAGGGTTATGAATGGTTAAGGTCTGGGATAGGGTTATGAACGGTTAAGGTCTGGGATAGGGTTATGAATGGTTCAGGTAAGGGTTAAGGTCTGGGATAGGGTTATGAATGGTTAAGGTCTGGGATAGGGTTATGCATTTTCAGGTAAGGGTTAAGGTTTGGGATAGGGTTATGAATGGTTAATGTCTGGGATAGGGTTATGAATGGTTATGGTCTGGGATAGGGTTATGAATGGTTAATGTCTGGGATAGGGTTATTAAAGGTTAAGGTCTGGGATAGGGTTATGAATGGTTCAGGTCTGGGATAGGGTTATGAATGGTTCAGGTAAGGGTTAAGGTCTGGGATAGGGTTATGAATGGTTAAGGTTTGGGATAGGGTTATGAATGGTTCAGGTAAGGGTTAAGGTTTGGGATAGGGTTATGAATGGTTAAGGTCTGGGATAGGGTTATGAATGGTTCAGGTAAGGGTTAAGGTTTGGGATAGGGTTATGAATGGTTAATGTCTGGGATAGGGTTATGAATAGTTAAGGTCTGGGATAGGGTTATGAATGGTTAAGGTCTGAGATAGGGTTATGAATGGTTAAGGTCTGGGATAGGGTTATGAATGGTTCAGGTAAGGGTTAAGGTCTGGGATAGGGTTATGAATGGTTAAGGTCTGGGATAGGATTATGAATGGTTCAGGTAAGGGTTAAGGTTTGGGATAGGGTTATGAATGGTTAAGGTCTGGGATAGGGTTATGAATGGTTCAGGTAAGGGTTAAGGTTTGGGATAGGGTTATGAATGGTTAATGTCTGGGATAGGGTTATGAATGGTTAATGTCTGGGATAGGGTTATGAATGGTTATGGTCTGGGATAGGGTTATGAATGGTTAATGTCTGGGATAGGGTTATGAATGGTTAAGGTCTGGGATAGGGTTATGAATGGTTAAGGTCTGGGATAGGGTTATGAATGGTTAAGGTTTGGGATAGGGTTATGAATGGTTCAGGTAAGGGTTAAGGTTTGGGATAGGGTTATGAATGGTTCAGGTCTGGGATAGGGTTATGAATGGTTCAGGTAAGGGTTAAGGTTTGGGATAGGGTTATGAATGGTTAATGTCTGGGATAGGGTTATGAATGGTTAATGTCTGGGATAGGGTTATGAATGGTTAATGTCTGGGATAGGGTTATGAATGGTTAAGGTCTGGGATAGGGTTATGAATGGTTAAGGTCTGAGATAGGGTTATGAATGGTTAAGGTCTGGGATAGGGTTATGAATGGTTCAGGTAAGGGTTAAGGTCTGGGATAGGGTTATGAATGGTTAAGGTCTGGGATAGGGTTATGAATGGTTCAGGTAAGGGTTAAGGTCTGGGATAGGGTTATGAATGGTTAAGGTCTGGGATAGGGTTATGCATGGTTCAGGTAAGGGTTAAGGTCTGGGATAGGGTTATGAATGGTTAAGGTTTGGGATAGGGTTATGAATGGTTCAGGTAAGGGTTAAGGTTTGGGATAGGGTTATGAATGGTTAAGGTAAGGGTTAAGGTTTGGGATAGGGTTATGAATGGTTAATGTCTGGGATAGGGTTATGAATGGTTAATGTCTGGGATAGGGTTATGAATGGTTAATGTCTGGGATAGGGTTATGAATGGTTAAGGTCTGGGATAGGGTTATGAATGGTTAAGGTCTGAGATAGGGTTATGAATGGTTAAGGTCTGGGATAGGGTTATGAATGGTTCAGGTAAGGGTTAAGGTCTGGGATAGGGTTATGAATGGTTAAGGTCTGGGATAGGG
Source organism: Salvelinus alpinus (assembly GCF_045679555.1). NCBI lineage: Eukaryota > Metazoa > Chordata > Actinopteri > Salmoniformes > Salmonidae > Salvelinus > Salvelinus alpinus. Next base: position 7,660,089 of record NC_092112.1, on the reverse strand, counting down.
TTATGAATGGTTCAGGTAAGGGTTAAGGTTTGGGATAGGGTTATGAATGGTTAAGGTCTGGGATAGGGTTATGAATGGTTCAGGTAAGGGTTAAAGTTTGGGATAGGGTTATGAATGGTTAATGTCTGGGATAGGGTTATGAATGGTTAATGTCTGGGATAGGGTTATGAATGGTTATGGTCTGGGATAGGGTTATGAATGGTTAATGTCTGGGATAGGGTTATGAATGGTTAAGGTCTGGGATAGGGTTATGAATGGTTAAGGTCTGGGATAGGGTTATGAATGGTTAAGGTTTGGGATAGGGTTATGAATGGTTCAGGTAAGGGTTAAGGTTTGGGATAGGGTTATGAATGGTTCAGGTCTGGGATAGGGTTATGAATGGTTCAGGTAAGGGTTAAGGTTTGGGATAGGGTTATGAATGGTTAATGTCTGGGATAGGGTTATGAATGGTTAATGTCTGGGATAGGGTTATGAATGGTTAATGTCTGGGATAGGGTTATGAATGGTTAAGGTCTGGGATAGGGTTATGAATGGTTAAGGTCTGAGATAGGGTTATGAATGGTTAAGGTCTGGGATAGGGTTATGAATGGTTCAGGTAAGGGTTAAGGTCTGGGATAGGGTTATGAATGGTTAAGGTCTGGGATAGGGTTATGAATGGTTCAGGTAAGGGTTAAGGTCTGGGATAGGGTTATGAATGGTTAAGGTCTGGGATAGGGTTATGCATGGTTCAGGTAAGGGTTAAGGTCTGGGATAGGGTTATGAATGGTTAAGGTTTGGGATAGGGTTATGAATGGTTCAGGTAAGGGTTAAGGTTTGGGATAGGGTTATGAATGGTTAAGGTAAGGGTTAAGGTTTGGGATAGGGTTATGAATGGTTAATGTCTGGGATAGGGTTATGAATGGTTAATGTCTGGGATAGGGTTATGAATGGTTAATGTCTGGGATAGGGTTATGAATGGTTAAGGTCTGGGATAGGGTTATGAATGGTTAAGGTCTGAGATAGGGTTATGAATGGTTAAGGTCTGGGATAGGGTTATGAATGGTTCAGGTAAGGGTTAAGGTCTGGGATAGGGTTATGAATGGTTAAGGTCTGGGATAGGGTTATGAATGGTTCAGGTAAGGGTTAAGGTCTGGGATAGGGTTATGAATGGTTAAGGTCTGGGATAGGGTTATGAATGGTTCAGGTAAGGGTTAAGGTCTGGGATAGGGTTATGAATGGTTAAGGTCTGGGATAGGGTTATGAATGGTTCAGGTAAGGGTTAAGGTTTGGGATTGGGTTATGAATGGTTAAGGTCTGGGATAGGGTTATGAATGGTTCAGGTAAGGGTTAAAGTTTGGGATAGGGTTATGAATGGTTAATGTCTGGGATAGGGTTATGAATGGTTATGGTCTGGGATAGGGTTATGAATGGTTAATGTCTGGGATAGGGTTATGAATGTTTAAGGTCTGGGATAGGGTTATGAATGGTTCAGGTAAGGGTTAAGGTCTGGGATAGGGTTATGAATGGTTAAGGTTTGGGATAGGGTTATGAATGGTTCAGGTAAGGGTTAAGGTTTGGGATAGGGTTATGAATGGTTAAGGTCTGGGATAGGGTTATGAATGGTTCAGGTAAGGGTTAAGGTTTGGGATAGGGTTATGAATGGTTAATGTCTGGGATAGGGTTATGAATGGTTAATGTCTGGGATAGGGTTATGAATGGTTATGGTCTGGGATAGGGTTATGAATGGTTAATGTCTGGGATAGGGTTATGAATGGTTAAGGTCTGGGATAGGGTTATGAATGGTTAAGGTCTGGGATAGGGTTATGAATGGTTAAGGTTTGGGATAGGGTTATGAATGGTTCAGGTAAGGGTTAAGGTTTGGGATAGGGTTATGAATGGTTCAGGTCTGGGATAGGGTTATGAATGGTTCAGGTAAGGGTTAAGGTTTGGGATAGGGTTATGAATGGTTAATGTCTGGGATAGGGTTATGAATGGTTAATGTCTGGGATAGGGTTATGAATGGTTAATGTCTGGGATAGGGTTATGAATGGTTAAGGTCTGGGATAGGGTTATGAATGGTTAAGGTCTGAGATAGGGTTATGAATGGTTAAGGTCTGGGATAGGGTTATGAATGGTTCAGGTAAGGGTTAAGGTCTGGGATAGGGTTATGAATGGTTAAGGTCTGGGATAGGGTTATGAATGGTTCAGGTAAGGGTTAAGGTCTGGGATAGGGTTATGAATGGTTAAGGTCTGGGATAGGGTTATGCATGGTTCAGGTAAGGGTTAAGGTCTGGGATAGGGTTATGAATGGTTAAGGTTTGGGATAGGGTTATGAATGGTTCAGGTAAGGGTTAAGGTTTGGGATAGGGTTATGAATGGTTAAGGTAAGGGTTAAGGTTTGGGATAGGGTTATGAATGGTTAATGTCTGGGATAGGGTTATGAATGGTTAATGTCTGGGATAGGGTTATGAATGGTTAATGTCTGGGATAGGGTTATGAATGGTTAAGGTCTGGGATAGGGTTATGAATGGTTAAGGTCTGAGATAGGGTTATGAATGGTTAAGGTCTGGGATAGGGTTATGAATGGTTCAGGTAAGGGTTAAGGTCTGGGATAGGGTTATGAATGGTTAAGGTCTGGGATAGGGTTATGAATGGTTCAGGTAAGGGTTAAGGTCTGGGATAGGGTTATGAATGGTTAAGGTCTGGGATAGGGTTATGAATGGTTCAGGTAAGGGTTAAGGTCTGGGATAGGGTTATGAATGGTTAAGGTCTGGGATAGGGTTATGAATGGTTCAGGTAAGGGTTAAGGTTTGGGATTGGGTTATGAATGGTTAAGGTCTGGGATAGGGTTATGAATGGTTCAGGTAAGGGTTAAGGTTTGGGATAGGGTTATGAATGGTTAATGTCTGGGATAGGGTTATGAATGGTTATGGTCTGGGATAGGGTTATGAATGGTTAATGTCTGGGATAGGGTTATGAATGTTTAAGGTCTGGGATAGGGTTATGAATGGTTCAGGTAAGGGTTAAGGTCTGGGATAGGGTTATGAATGGTTAAGGTTTGGGATAGGGTTATGAATGGTTCAGGTAAGGGTTAAGGTTTGGGATAGGGTTATGAATGGTTAAGGTCTGGGATAGGGTTATGAATGGTTCAGGTAAGGGTTAAGGTTTGGGATAGGGTTATGAATGGTTAAGGTCTGAGATAGGGTTATGAATGGTTCAGGTAAGGGTTAAGGTCTGGGATAGGGTTATGAATGGTTAAGGTCTGGGATAGGGTTATGAATGGTTCAGGTAAGGGTTAAGGTTTGGGATAGGGTTATGAATGGTTAAGGTCTGGGATAGGGTTATGAATGGTTCAGGTAAGGGTTAAGGTTTGGGATAGGGTTATGAATGGTTAATGTCTGGGATAGGGTTATGAATGGTTCAGGTAAGGGTTAAGGTTTGGGATAGGGTTATGAATGGTTAATGTCTGGGATAGGGTTATGAATGGTTAATGTCTGGGATAGGGTTATGAATGGTTATAGTCTGGGATAGGGTTATGAATGGTTCATGTCTGGGATAGGGTTATGAATGGTTAAGGTCTGGGATAGGGTTATGAATGGTTAAGGTCTGGGATAGGGTTATGAATGGTTCAGGTAAGGGTTAAGGTCTGGGATAGGGTTATGAATGGTTAATGTCTGGGATAGGGTTATGAATGGTTAATGTCTGGGATAGGGTTATGAATGGTTATGGTCTGGGATAGGGTTATGAATGGTTAATGTCTGGGATAGGGTTATGAATGGTTAAGGTCTGGGATAGGGTTATGAATGGTTAAGGTCTGGGATAGGGTTATGAATGGTTCAGGTAAGGGTTAAGGTCTGGGATAGGGTTATGAATGGTTAAGGTCTGGGATAGGGTTATGAATGGTTCAGGTAAGGGTTAAGGTTTGGGATAGGGTTATGAATGGTTAAGGTCTGGGATAGGGTTATGAATGGTTCAGGTAAGGGTTAAGATTTGGGATAGGGTTATGAATGGTTAATGTCTGGGATAGGGTTATGAATGGTTAATGTCTGGGATAGGGTTATGAATGGTTATGGTCTGGGATAGGGTTATGAATGGTTAATGTCTGGGATAGGGTTATGAATGGTTAAGGTCTGGGATAGGGTTATGAATGGTTAAGGTCTGGGATAGGGTTATGAATGGTTCAGGTAAGGGTTAAGGTCTGGGATAGGGTTATGAATGGTTAAGGTCTGGGATAGGGTTATGAATGGTTCAGGTAAGGGTTAAGGTTTGGGATAGGGTTATGAATGGTTAAGGTCTGGGATAGGGTTATGAATGGTTCAGATAAGGGTTAAGGTTTGGGATAGGGTTATGAATGGTTAATGTCTGGGATAGGGTTATGAATGGTTATGGTCTGGGATAGGGTTATGAATGGTTAATGTCTGGGATAGGGTTATGAATGGTTAAGGTCTGGGATAGGGTTATGAACGGTTAAGGTCTGGGATAGGGTTATGAATGGTTCAGGTAAGGGTTAAGGTCTGGGATAGGGTTATGAATGGTTAAGGTCTGGGATAGGGTTATGCATTTTCAGGTAAGGGTTAAGGTTTGGGATAGGGTTATGAATGGTTAATGTCTGGGATAGGGTTATGAATGGTTATGGTCTGGGATAGGGTTATGAATGGTTAATGTCTGGGATAGGGTTATTAAAGGTTAAGGTCTGGGATAGGGTTATGAATGGTTAAGGTCTGGGATAGGGTTATGAATGGTTCAGGTAAGGGTTAAGGTCTGGGATAGGGTTATGAATGGTTAAGGTTTGGGATAGGGTTATGAATGGTTCAGGTAAGGGTTAAGGTTTGGGATAGGGTTATGAATGGTTAAGGTCTGGGATAGGGTTATGAATGGTTCAGGTAAGGGTTAAGGTTTGGGATAGGGTTATGAATGGTTAATGTCTGGGATAGGGTTATGAATGGTTAATGTCTGGGATAGGGTTATGAATGGTTAATGTCTGGGATAGGGTTATGAATGGTTAAGGTCTGGGATAGGGTTATGAATGGTTAAGGTCTGAGATAGGGTTATGAATGGTTAAGGTCTGGGAAAGGGTTATGAATGGTTCAGGTAAGGGTTAAGGTCTGGGATAGGGTTATGAATGGTTAAGGTCTGGGATAGGGTTATGAATGGTTCAGGTAAGGGTTAAGGTTTGGGATAGGGTTATGAATGGTTAAGGTCTGGGATAGGGTTATGAATGGTTCAGGTAAGGGTTAAGGTTTGGGATAGGGTTATGAATGGTTAAGGTCTGGGATAGGGTTATGAATGGTTCAGGTAAGGGTTAAGGTTTGGGATAGGGTTATGAATGGTTAATGTCTGGGATAGGGTTATGAATGGTTAATGTCTGGGATAGGGTTATGAATGGTTATGGTCTGGGATAGGGTTATGAATGGTTAATGTCTGGGATAGGGTTATGAATGGTTAAGGTCTGGGATAGGGTTATGAATGGTTAAGGTCTGGGATAGGGTTATGAATGGTTAAGGTTTGGGATAGGGTTATGAATGGTTCAGGTAAGGGTTAAGGTTTGGGATAGGGTTATGAATGGTTCAGGTCTGGGATAGGGTTATGAATGGTTCAGGTAAGGGTTAAGGTTTGGGATAGGGTTATGAATGGTTAATGTCTGGGATAGGGTTATGAATGGTTAATGTCTGGGATAGGGTTATGAATGGTTAATGTCTGGGATAGGGTTATGAATGGTTAAGGTCTGGGATAGGGTTATGAATGGTTAAGGTCTGAGATAGGGTTATGAATGGTTAAGGTCTGGGATAGGGTTATGAATGGTTCAGGTAAGGGTTAAGGTCTGGGATAGGGTTATGAATGGTTAAGGTCTGGGATAGGGTTATGAATGGTTCAGGTAAGGGTTAAGGTTTGGGATAGGGTTATGAATGGTTAAGGTCTGGGATAGGGTTATGAATGGTTCAGGTAAGGGTTAAGGTTTGGGATAGGGTTATGAATGGTTAAGGTCTGGGATAGGGTTATGAATGGTTCCGGTAAGGGTTAAGGTTTGGGATAGGGTTATGAATGGTTAATGTCTGGGATAGGGTTATGAATGGTTAATGTCTGGGATAGGGTTATGAATGGTTATGGTCTGGGATAGGGTTATGAATGGTTAATGTCTGGGATAGGGTTATGAATGGTTAAGGTCTGGGATAGGGTTATGAATGGTTAAGGTCTGGGATAGGGTTATGAATGGTTCAGGTAATGGTTAAGGTCTGGGATAGGGTTATGAATGGTTAAGGTCTGGGATAGGGTTATGAATGGTTCAGGTAAGGTTTGGGATAGGGTTATGAATGGTTAAGGTCTGGGATAGGGTTATGAATGGTTCAGGTAAGGGTTAAGGTTTGGGATAGGGTTATGAATGGTTAATGTCTGGGATAGGGTTATGAATGGTTATGGTCTGGGATAGGGTTATGAATGGTTAATGTCTGGGATAGGGTTATGAATGGTTAAGGTCTGGGATAGGGCTTGGGATAGGGTTATGAATGGTTAAGGTCTGGGATAGGGTTATGAATGGTTCAGGTAAGGGTTAAGGTTTGGGATAGGGTTATGAATGGTTAAGGTCTGGGATAGGGTTATGAATGGTTCAGGTAAGGGTTAAGGTTTGGGATAGGGTTATGAATGGTTAAGGTCTGGGATAGGGTTATGAATGGTTCAGGTAAGGGTTAAGGTTTGGGATAGGGTTATGAATGGTTAATGTCTGGGATAGGGTTATGAATGGTTAATGTCTGGGATAGGGTTATGAATGGTTATAGTCTGGGATAGGGTTATGAATGGTTAATGTCTGGGATAGGGTTATGAATGGTTAAGGTCTGGGATAGGGTTATGAATGGTTAAGGTCTGGGATAGGGTTATGAATGGTTCAGGTAAGGGTTAACCCTCACGAGTCACCAACCCTGATCCGGTAGCACCCCCCACCCCCCCCCCCCCACTGAGTAGCATAGCTAGCATAGCGTCACAAGTAACTTGTAGCATCTAAATATCATTAAATCACAAGTCCAAGACACCAGATGAAAGATACAGGTCTTGTGAATAAAGCCACCATTTCAGATTTTTTAAATGTTTTACAGGGAAGACACAATATGTAAATCTATTAGCTAACCACGTTAGCAAAGGACACGATTTTTTTACTCCCAACAGCTTTTTCCTGCGTCAGTAGCTATCACTAATTCGACTAAATAAAAATATATATAGCCACTAAGCAAGAAACAACTTCATAAGATGACAGTCTGATAACATATTTATGGTATAGCATAGTTTTTTTTTGGAAAAATGTGAATTTTTCAGGTATAAATCACAGTTCTACATTGCAGCTGCAATCTGAAATAGTGCTGACCCAGCCAGAACAATTACAGAGACCAACGTCATATAACGAATTACTCATCTTAAAACATTTCAGAAAAATACACAGCGTACAGATATTGAAAGCCCAACATCTGGTGAATCCAAACAATATTTCAGATTTATTAAATGTTTTATAACGAAAACAAAATGTAGCGCTAAATTAGCATAGCTATACCAGGCAGATTCGGCTAGGCGCCCACGGCCAGTTCACATGCACAACAGATATGATATAACATCGTAAATTGGGTCTTACTATGGCTGATCTTTCATCAGAATGTTGATCAAAGTGTCCTTTGTCAAGATGAGTCGTTGGTTCCGTTCAGAATTGTTCCTTTCCCACTCCATTTAGCACAGGTACTGGTCGAGTGGCACGGATCTCTCAAACGTAAATAAAATCAGACAACGGAACACCACAAAACTCCCGAAAAAATTCAAATAATCTGATTAAACTATATTGAAAAAACATACATTACGATGATCTGGTCACATGTATCAAACAAACTTCGAGACGGAGATAGTTTTCATCCATAATGGCCGCACAACAGAAGACAATCGCAGCTACAAGTCGCACGATTTAGACAACCGGAAGTTGTCGGTCACGCCAAAGAATTAGCTCTCATTTCACGTCAGTCCCAGATAAACAAGATATTTTTCCTCTGAAGTCCTCTTGACACCCAGAGGAAGGCCAATGAGGTGTGTTTCGGGTCATAGGGGGCACGACCATATATAGGCAGAGCGTTGAAGCTGGCATACACATCTTGCTTTTTTCTTCTTGGTCATGGAAAGTGCTGTCAAATGACTTCTGTATCACTCAGAGACAAAATTGAAACGGTTTTAGAAACTAGAGATTGTTTTCTTTCCAATGGTATTATTTATATGCATATAGTAAGAGCAATAATTGAATAAGAGGCAGTTTAATCTGTAGAGCAAATTATGCTAATGGGAAAATAGCATCCCCTGTAATCTCAAGAAGTTTAAGGTCTGGGATAGGGTTATGAATGGTTAATGTCTGGGATAGGGTTATGAATGGTTAATGTCTGGGATAGGGTTATGAATGGTTATGGTCTGGGATAGGGTTATGAATGGTTAATGTCTGGGATAGGGTTATGAATGGTTAAGGTCTGGGATAGGGTTATGAATGGTTAAGGTCTGAGATAGGGTTATGAATGGTTCAGGTAAGGGTTAAGGTCTGGGATAGGGTTATGAATGGTTAAGGTCTGGGATAGGGTTATGAATGGTTCAGGTAAGGGTTAAGGTTTGGGATAGGGTTATGAATGGTTAAGGTCTGGGATAGGGTTATGAATGGTTCAGGTAAGGGTTAAGGTTTGGGATAGGGTTATGAATGGTTAATGTCTGGGATAGGGTTATGAATGGTTATGGTCTGGGATAGGGTTATGAATGGTTAATGTCTGGGATAGGGTTATGAATGGTTAAGGTCTGGGATAGGGTTATGAATGGTTAATGTCTGGGATAGGGTTATGAATGGTTAAGGTCTGGGATAGGGTTATGAATGGTTAAGGTCTGGGATAGGGTTATGAATGGTTCAGGTAAGGGTTAAGGTCTGGGATAGGGTTATGAATGGTTAAGGTTTGGGATAGGGTTATGAATGGTTCAGGTAAGGGTTAAGGTTTGGGATAGGGTTATGAATGGTTAAGGTCTGGGATAGGGTTATGAATGGTTCAGGTAAGGGTTAAGGTTTGGGATAGGGTTATGAATGGTTAATGTCTGGGATAGGGTTATGAATGGTTAATGTCTGGGATAGGGTTATGAATGGTTAATGTCTGGGATAGGGTTATGAATGGTTAAGGTCTGGGATAGGGTTATGAATGGTTAAGGTCTGAGATAGGGTTATGAATGGTTAAGGTCTGGGATAGGGTTATGAATGGTTCAGGTAAGGGTTAAGGTCTGGGATAGGGTTATGAATGGTTAAGGTCTGGGATAGGGTTATGAATGGTTCAGGTAAGGGTTAAGGTTTGGGATAGGGTTATGAATGGTTAAGGTCTGGGATAGGGTTATGAATGGTTCAGGTAAGGGTTAAGGTTTGGGATAGGGTTATGAATGGTTAAGGTCTGGGATAGGGTTATGAATGGTTCAGGTCTGGGATAGGGTTATGAATGGTTCAGGTAAGGGTTAAGGTCTGGGATAGGGTTATGAATGGTTAAGGTCTGGGATAGGGTTATGAATGGTTCAGGTAAGGGTTAAGGTTTGGGATAGGGTTATGAATGGTTAAGGTCTGGGATAGGGTTATGAATGGTTCAGGTAAGGGTTAAGGTTTGGGATAGGGTTATGAATGGTTAATGTCTGGGATAGGGTTATGAATGGTTATGGTCTGGGATAGGGTTATGAATGGTTAATGTCTGGGATAGGGTTATGAATGGTTAAGGTCTGGGATAGGGTTATGAATGGTTAAGGTCTGGGATAGGGTTATGAATGGTTCAGGTAAGGGTTAAGGTCTGGGATAGGGTTATGAATGGTTAAGGTCTGGGATAGGGTTATGAATGGTTCAGGTAAAGGTTAAGGTTTGGGATAGGGTTATGAATGGTTAAGGTCTGGGATAGGGTTATGAATGGTTCAGGTAAGGGTTAAGGTTTGGGATAGGGTTATGAATGGTTAATGTCTGGGATAGGGTTATGAATGGTTATGGTCTGGGATAGGGTTATGAATGGTTATGGTCTGGGATAGGGTTATGAATGGTTAATGTCTGGGATAGGGTTATGAATGGTTAAGGTCTGGGATAGGGTTATGAATGGTTAAGGTCTGGGATAGGGTTATGAATGGTTCAGGTAAGGGTTAAGGTCTGGGATAGGGTTATGAATGGTTAAGGTCTGGGATAGGGTTATGAATGGTTCAGGTAAGGGTTAAGGTTTGGGATAGGGTTATGAATGGTTAAGGTCTGGGATAGGGTTATGAATGGTTCAGGTAAGGGTTAAGGTTTGGGATAGGGTTATGAATGGTTAATGTCTGGGATAGGGTTATGAATGGTTAATGTCTGGGATAGGGTTATGAATGGTTAATGTCTGGGATAGGGTTATGAATGGTTAAGTTCTGGGATAGGGTTATGAATGGTTAAGGTCTGGGATAGGGTTATGAATGGTTCAGGTAAGGGTTAAGGTCTGGGATAGGGTTATGAATGGTTAAGGTCTGGGATAGGGTTATGAATGGTTCAGGTAAGGGTTAAGGTTTGGGATAGGGTTATGAATGGTTAAGGTCTGGGATAGGGTTATGAATGGTTCAGGTAAGGGTTAAGGTTTGGGATAGGGTTATGAATGGTTAATGTCTGGGATAGGGTTATGAATGGTTAATGTCTGGGATAGGGTTATGAATGGTTATGGTCTGGGATAGGGTTATGAATGGTTAATGTCTGGGATAGGGTTATGAATGGTTAAGGTCTGGGATAGGGTTATGAATGGTTAAGGTCTGGGATAGGGTTATGAATGGTTCAGGTAAGGGTTAAGGTCTGGGATAGGGTTATGAATGGTTCAGGTAAGGGTTAAGGTTTGGGATAGGGTTATGAATGGTTAATGTCTGGGATAGGGTTATGAATGGTTAATGTCTGGGATAGGGTTATGAATGGTTATGCTCTGGGATAGGGTTATGAATGGTTAATGTCTGGAATAGGGTTATGAATGGTTAAGGTCTGGGATAGGGTTATGAATGGTTAAGGTCTGGGATAGGGTTATGAATGGTTCAGGTAAGGGTTAAGGTCTGGGATAGGGTTATGAATGGTTAAGGTCTGGGATAGGGTTATGAATGGTTCAGGTAAGGGTTAAGGTTTGGGATAGGGTTATGAATGGTTAAGGTTTGGGATAGGGTTATGAATGGTTCAGGTAAGGGTTAAGGTTTGGGATAGGGTTATGAATGGTTAATGTCTGGGATAGGGTTATGAATGGTTAATGTCTGGGATAGGGTTATGAATGGTTATGGTCTGGGATAGGGTTATGAATGGTTAATGTCTGGGATAGGGTTATGAATGGTTAAGGTCTGGGATAGGGTTATGAATGGTTCAGGTAAGGGTTAAGGTTTGGGATAGGGTTATGAATGGTTAATGTCTGGGATCGGATTATGAATGGTTAATGTCTGGGATAGGGTTATGAATGCCTTATGGTCTGGGATAGGGTTATGAATGGTTAATGTCTGGGATAGGGTTATGAATGGTTAAGGTCTGGGATAGGGTTATGAATGGTTAAGGTCTGGGATAGGGTTATGAATGGTTCAGGTAAGGGTTAAGGTCTGGGATAGGGTTATGAATGGTTAAGGTCTGGGATAGGGTTATGAATGGTTCAGGTAAGGGTTAAGGTTTGGGATAGGGTTATGAATGGTTCAGGTCTGGGATAGGGTTATGAATGGTTCAGGTAAGGGTTAAGGTTTGGGATAGGGTTATGAATGGTTAATGTCTGGGATAGGGTTATGAATGGTTAATGTCTGGGATAGGGTTATGAATGGTTATGGTCTGGGATAGGGTTATGAATGGTTAATGTCTGGAATAGGGTTATGAATGGTTAAGGTCTGGGATAGGGTTATGAATGGTTAAGGTCTGGGATAGGGTTATGAATGGTTCAGGTAAGGGTTAAGGTCTGGGATAGGGTTATGGATGGTTCAGGTAAGGGTTAAGGTTTGGGATAGGGTTATGAATGGTTAATGTCTGGGATAGGGTTATGAATGGTTAATGTCTGGGATAGGGTTATGAATGGTTATGCTCTGGGATAGGGTTATGAATGGTTAATGTCTGGAATAGGGTTATGAATGGTTAAGGTCTGGGATAGGGTTATGAATGGTTAAGGTCTGGGATAGGGTTATGAATGGTTCAGGTAAGGGTTAAGGTCTGGGATAGGGTTATGAATGGTTAAGGTCTGGGATAGGGTTATGAATGGTTCAGGTAAGGGTTAAGGTTTGGGATAGGGTTATGAATGGTTAAGGTCTGGGATAGGGTTATGAATGGTTCAGGTAAGGGTTAAGGTTTGGGATAGGGTTATGAATGGTTAATGTCTGGGATAGGGTTATGAATGGTTAATGTCTGGGATAGGGTTATGAATGGTTATGGTCTGGGATAGGGTTATGAATGGTTAATGTCTGGGATAGGGTTATGAATGGTTAAGGTCTGGGATAGGGTTATGAATGGTTCAGGTAAGGGTTAAGGTTTGGGATAGGGTTATGAATGGTTAATGTCTGGGATAGGATTATGAATGGTTAATGTCTGGGATAGGGTTATGAATGGTTAATGTCTGGGATAGGGTTATGAATGGTTAAGGTCTGGGATAGGGTTATGAATGGTTAAGGTCTGGGATAGGGTTATGAATGGTTCAGGTAAGGGTTAAGGTCTGGGATAGGGTTATGAATGGTTAAGGTCTGGGATAGGGTTATGAATGGTTCAGGTAAGGGTTAAGGTTTGGGATAGGGTTATGAATGGTTAAGGTCTGGGATAGGGTTATGAATGGTTCAGGTAAGGGTTAAGGTTTGGGATAGGGTTATGAATGGTTAAGGTCTGGGATAGGGTTATGAATGGTTCAGGTAAGGGTTAAGGTTTGGGATAGGGTTATGAATGGTTAATGTCTGGGATAGGGTTATGAATGGTTAATGTCTGGGATAGGGTTATGAATGGTTATGGTCTGGGATAGGGTTATGAATGGTTAATGTCTGGGATAGGGTTATGAATGGTTAAGGTCTGGGATAGGGTTATGAATGGTTAAGGTCTGGGATAGGGTTATGAATGGTTCAGGTAAGGGTTAAGGTTTGGGATAGGGTTATGAATGGTTAAGGTCTGGGATAGGGTTATGAATGGTTCAGGTAAGGGTTAAGGTTTGGGATAGGGTTATGAATGGTTAATGTCTGGGATAGGGTTATGAATGGTTAATGTCTGGGATAGGGTTATGAATGGTTATGGTCTGGGATAGGGTTATGAATGGTTAATGTCTGGGATAGGGTTATGAATGGTTAAGGTCTGGGATAGGGTTATGAATGGTTAAGGTCTGGGATAGGGTTATGAATGGTTCAGGTAAGGGTTAAGGTCTGGGATAGGGTTATGAATGGTTCAGGTAAGGGTTAAGGTTTGGGATAGGGTTATGAATGGTTAATGTCTGGGATAGGGTTATGAATGGTTAATGTCTGGGATAGGGTTATGAATGGTTATGCTCTGGGATAGGGTTATGAATGGTTAATGTCTGGAATAGGGTTATGAATGGTTAAGGTCTGGGATAGGGTTATGAATGGTTAAGGTCTGGGATAGGGTTATGAATGGTTCAGGTAAGGGTTAAGGTCTGGGATAGGGTTATGAATGGTTAAGGTCTGGGATAGGGTTATGAATGGTTCAGGTAAGGGTTAAGGTTTGGGATAGGGTTATGAATGGTTAAGGTCTGGGATAGGGTTATGAATGGTTCAGGTAAGGGTTAAGGTTTGGGATAGGGTTATGAATGGTTAATGTCTGGGATAGGGTTATGAATGGTTAATGTCTGGGATAGGGTTATGAATGGTTATGGTCTGGGATAGGGTTATGAATGGTTAATGTCTGGGATAGGGTTATGAATGGTTAAGGTCTGGGATAGGGTTATGAATGGTTAAGGTCTGGGATAGGGTTATGAATGGTTCAGGTAAGGGTTAAGGTCTGGGATAGGGTTATGAATGGTTAAAGTCTGGGATAGGGTTATGAATGGTTCAGGTAAGGGTTAAGGTTTGGGATAGGGTTATGAATGGTTAAGGTCTGGGATAGGGTTATGAATGGTTCAGGTAAGGGTTAAGGTTTGGGATAGGGTTATGAATGGTTAATGTCTGGGATAAGGTTATGAATGGTTAATGTCTGGGATAGGGTTATGAATGGTTATGGTCTGGGATAGGGTTATGAATGGTTAAGGTCTGGGATAGGGTTATGAATGGTTCAGGTAAGGGTTAAGGTTTGGGATAGGGTTATGAATGGTTAATGTCTGGGATAGGGTTATGAATGGTTAATGTCTGGGATAGGGTTATGAATGGTTATGGTCTGGGATAGGGTTATGAATGGTTAATGTCTGGGATAGGGTTATGAATGGTTAAGGTCTGGGATAGGGTTATGAATGGTTAAGGTCTGGGATAGGGTTATGAATGGTTCAGGTAAGGGTTAAGGTTTGGGATAGGGTTATGAATGGTTAAGGTCTGGGATAGGGTTATGAATGGTTCAGGTAAGGGTTAAGGTTTGGGATAGGGTTATGAATGGTTAATGTCTGGGATAGGGTTATGAATGGTTAATGTCTGGGATAGGATTATGAATGGTTAATGTCTGGGATAGGGTTATGAATGCCTTATGGTCTGGGATAGGGTTATGAATGGTTAATGTCTGGGATAGGGTTATGAATGGTTAAGGTCTGGGATAGGGTTATGAATGGTTAAGGTCTGGGATAGGGTTATGAAGGGTTCAGGTAAGGGTTAAGGTCTGGGATAGGGTTATGAATGGTTAAGGTCTGGGATAGGGTTATGAATGGTTCAGGTAAGGGTTAAGGTTTGGGATAGGGTTATGAATGGTTCAGGTCTGGGATAGGGTTATGAATGGTTCAGGTAAGGGTTAAGGTTTGGGATAGGGTTATGAATGGTTAATGTCTGGGATAGGGTTATGAATGGTTAATGTCTGGGATAGGGTTATGAATGGTTATGGTCTGGGATAGGGTTATGAATGGTTAATGTCTGGAATAGGGTTATGAATGGTTAAGGTCTGGGATAGGGTTATGAATGGTTAAGGTCTGGGATAGGGTTATGAATGGTTCAGGTAAGGGTTAAGGTCTGGGATAGGGTTATGGATGGTTCAGGTAAGGGTTAAGGTTTGGGATAGGGTTATGAATGGTTAATGTCTGGGATAGGGTTATGAATGGTTAATGTCTGGGATAGGGTTATGAATGGTTATGCTCTGGGATAGGGTTATGAATGGTTAATGTCTGGAATAGGGTTATGAATGGTTAAGGTCTGGGATAGGGTTATGAATGGTTAAGGTCTGGGATAGGGTTATGAATGGTTCAGGTAAGGGTTAAGGTCTGGGATAGGGTTATGAATGGTTAAGGTCTGGGATAGGGTTATGAATGGTTCAGGTAAGGGTTAAGGTTTGGGATAGGGTTATGAATGGTTAAGGTCTGGGATAGGGTTATGAATGGTTCAGGTAAGGGTTAAGGTTTGGGATAGGGTTATGAATGGTTAATGTCTGGGATAGGGTTATGAATGGTTAATGTCTGGGATAGGGTTATGAATGGTTATGGTCTGGGATAGGGTTATGAATGGTTAATGTCTGGGATAGGGTTATGAATGGTTAAGGTCTGGGATAGGGTTATGAATGGTTCAGGTAAGGGTTAAGGTTTGGGATAGGGTTATGAATGGTTAATGTCTGGGATAGGATTATGAATGGTTAATGTCTGGGATAGGGTTATGAATGGTTAATGTCTGGGATAGGGTTATGAATGGTTAAGGTCTGGGATAGGGTTATGAATGGTTAAGGTCTGGGATAGGGTTATGAATGGTTCAGGTAAGGGTTAAGGTCTGGGATAGGGTTATGAATGGTTAAGGTCTGGGATAGGGTTATGAATGGTTCAGGTAAGGGTTAAGGTTTGGGATAGGGTTATGAATGGTTAAGGTCTGGGATAGGGTTATGAATGGTTCAGGTAAGGGTTAAGGTTTGGGATAGGGTTATGAATGGTTAAGGTCTGGGATAGGGTTATGAATGGTTCAGGTAAGGGTTAAGGTTTGGGATAGGGTTATGAATGGTTAATGTCTGGGATAGGGTTATGAATGGTTAATGTCTGGGATAGGGTTATGAATGGTTATGGTCTGGGATAGGGTTATGAATGGTTAATGTCTGGGATAGGGTTATGAATGGTTAAGGTCTGGGATAGGGTTATGAATGGTTAAGGTCTGGGATAGGGTTATGAATGGTTCAGGTAAGGGTTAAGGTTTGGGATAGGGTTATGAATGGTTAAGGTCTGGGATAGGGTTATGAATGGTTCAGGTAAGGGTTAAGGTTTGGGATAGGGTTATGAATGGTTAATGTCTGGGATAGGGTTATGAATGGTTAATGTCTGGGATAGGGTTATGAATGGTTATGGTCTGGGATAGGGTTATGAATGGTTAATGTCTGGGATAGGGTTATGAATGGTTAAGGTCTGGGATAGGGTAATGAATGGTTAAGGTCTGGGATAGGGTTATGAATGGTTCAGGTAAGGGTTAAAGTCTGGGATAGGGTTATGAATGGTTCAGGTAAGGGTTAAGGTTTGGGATAGGGTTATGAATGGTTAATGTCTGGGATAGGGTTATGAATGGTTAATGTCTGGGATAGGGTTATGAATGGTTATGCTCTGGGATAGGGTTATGAATGGTTAATGTCTGGAATAGGGTTATGAATGGTTAAGGTCTGGGATAGGGTTATGAATGGTTAAGGTCTGGGATAGGGTTATGAATGGTTCAGGTAAGGGTTAAGGTCTGGGATAGGGTTATGAATGGTTAAGGTCTGGGATAGGGTTATGAATGGTTCAGGTAAGGGTTAAGGTTTGGGATAGGGTTATGAATGGTTAAGGTCTGGGATAGGGTTATGAATGGTTCAGGTAAGGGTTAAGGTTTGGGATAGGGTTATGAATGGTTATTGTCTGGGATAGGGTTATGAATGGTTAATGTCTGGGATAGGGTTATGAATGGTTATGGTCTGGGATAGGGTTATGAATGGTTAATGTCTGGGATAGGGTTATGAATGGTTAAGGTCTGGGATAGGGTTATGAATGGTTAAGGTCTGGGATAGGGTTATGAATGGTTCAGGTAAGGGTTAAGGTCTGGGATAGGGTTATGAATGGTTAAGGTCTGGGATAGGGTTATGAATGGTTCAGGTAAGGGTTAAGGTTTGGGATAGGGTTATGAATGGTTAAGGTCTGGGATAGGGTTATGAATGGTTCAGGTAAGGGTTAACGTTTGGGATAGGGTTATGAATGGTTAATGTCTGGGATAGGGTTATAAATGGTTAATGTCTGGGATAGGGTTATGAATGGTTATGGTCTGGGATAGGGTTATGAATGGTTAATGTCTGGGATAGGGTTATGAATGGTTAAGGTCTGGGATAGGGTTATGAATGGTTAAGGTCTGGGATAGGGTTATGAATGGTTCAGGTAAGGGTTAAGGTCTGGGATAGGGTTATGAATGGTTAAAGTCTGGGATAGGGTTATGAATGGTTCAGGTAAGGGTTAAGGTTTGGGATAGGGTTAAGAATGGTTAAGGTCTGGGATAGGGTTATGAATGGTTCAGGAAAGGGTTAAGGTTTGGGATAGGGTTATGAATGGTTAATGTCTGGGATAGGGTTATGAATGGTTAATGTCTGGGATAGGGTTATGAATGGTTATGCTCTGGGATAGGGTTATGAATGGTTAATGTCTGGAATAGGGTTATGAATGGTTAAGGTCTGGGATAGGGTTATGAATGGTTAAGGTCTGGGATAGGGTTATGAATGGTTCAGGTAAGGGTTAAGGTCTGGGATAGGGTTATGAATGGTTAAGGTCTGGGATAGGGTTATGAATGGTTCAGGTAAGGGTTAAGGTTTGGGATAGGGTTATGAATGGTTAAGGTCTGGGATAGGGTTATGAATGGTTCAGGTAAGGGTTAAGGTTTGGGATAGGGTTATGAATGGTTAATGTCTGGGATAGGGTTATGAATGGTTAATGTCTGGGATAGGGTTATGAATGGTTATGGTCTGGGATAGGGTTATGAATGGTTAATGTCTGGGATAGGGTTATGAATGGTTAAGGTCTGGGATAGGGTTATGAATGGTTAAGGTCTGGGATAGGGTTATGAATGGTTCAGGTAAGGGTTAAGGTCTGGGATAGGGTTATGAATGGTTAAAGTCTGGGATAGGGTTATGAATGGTTCAGGTAAGGGTTAAGGTTTGGGATAGGGTTATGAATGGTTAAGGTCTGGGATAGGGTTATGAATGGTTCAGGTA
Source organism: Salvelinus alpinus (assembly GCF_045679555.1). Taxonomy (NCBI): domain Eukaryota; kingdom Metazoa; phylum Chordata; class Actinopteri; order Salmoniformes; family Salmonidae; genus Salvelinus; species Salvelinus alpinus. Next base: position 7,641,824 of record NC_092112.1, on the reverse strand, counting down.
AGGGTTAAGGTTTGGGATAGGGTTATGAATGGTTAATGTCTGGGATAAGGTTATGAATGGTTAATGTCTGGGATAGGGTTATGAATGGTTATGGTCTGGGATAGGGTTATGAATGGTTAAGGTCTGGGATAGGGTTATGAATGGTTCAGGTAAGGGTTAAGGTTTGGGATAGGGTTATGAATGGTTAATGTCTGGGATAGGGTTATGAATGGTTAATGTCTGGGATAGGGTTATGAATGGTTATGGTCTGGGATAGGGTTATGAATGGTTAATGTCTGGGATAGGGTTATGAATGGTTAAGGTCTGGGATAGGGTTATGAATGGTTAAGGTCTGGGATAGGGTTATGAATGGTTCAGGTAAGGGTTAAGGTCTGGGATAGGGTTATGAATGGTTCAGGTAAGGGTTAAGGTTTGGGATAGGGTTATGAATGGTTAATGTCTGGGATAGGGTTATGAATGGTTAATGTCTAGGATAGGGTTATGAATGGTTATGGTCTGGGATAGGGTTATGAATGGTTAATGTCTGGGATAGGGTTATGAATGGTTAAGGTCTGGGATAGGGTTATGAATGGTTAAGGTCTGGGATAGGGTTATGAATGGTTCAGGTAAGGGTTAAGGTCTGGGATAGGGTTATGAATGGTTAAGGTCTGGGATAGGGTTATGAATGGTTCAGGTAAGGGTTAAGGTCTGGGATAGGGTTATGAATGGTTCAGGTAAGGGTTAAGGTTTGGGATAGGGTTATGAATGGTTAATGTCTGGGATAGGGTTATAAATGGTTAATGTCTGGGATAGGGTTATGAATGGTTATGGTCTGGGATAGGGTTATGAATGGTTAATGTCTGGGATAGGGTTATGAATGGTTAAGGTCTGGGATAGGGTTATGAATGGTTAAGGTCTGGGATAGGGTTATGAATGGTTCAGGTAAGGGTTAAGGTCTGGGATAGGGTTATGAATGGTTAAAGTCTGGGATAGGGTTATGAATGGTTCAGGTAAGGGTTAAGGTTTGGGATAGGGTTATGAATGGTTAAGGTCTGGGATAGGGTTATGAATGGTTCAGGTAAGGGTTAAGGTTTGGGATAGGGTTATGAATGGTTAATGTCTGGGATAGGTTATGAATGGTTAATTTCTGGGATAGGGTTATGAATGGTTATGGTCTGGGATAGGGTTATGAATGGTTAATGTCTGGGATAGGGTTAAGAATGGTTAAGGTCTGGGATAGGGTTATGAATGGTTAAGGTCTGGGATAGGGTTATGAATGGTTCAGGTAAGGGTTAAGGTCTGGGATAGGGTTATGAATGGTTAAGGTCTGGGATAGGGTTATGAATGGTTAATGTCTGGGATAGGGTTATGAATGGTTATGGTCTGGGATAGGGTTATGAATGGTTAATGTCTGGGATAGGGTTATGAATGGTTAATGTCTGGGATAAGGTTATGAATGGTTAATGTCTGGGATAGGGTTATGAATGGTTATGGTCTGGGATAGGGTTATGAATGGTTAAGGTCTGGGATAGGGTTATGAATGGTTCAGGTAAGGGTTAAGGTTTGGGATAGGGTTATGAATGGTTAATGTCTGGGATAGGGTTATGAATGGTTAATGTCTGGGATAGGGTTATGAATGGTTATGGTCTGGGATAGGGTTATGAATGGTTAATGTCTGGGATAGGGTTATGAATGGTTAAGGTCTGGGATAGGGTTATGAATGGTTAAGGTCTGGGATAGGGTTATGAATGGTTCAGGTAAGGGTTAAGGTCTGGGATAGGGTTATGAATGGTTCAGGTAAGGGTTAAGGTTTGGGATAGGGTTATGAATGGTTAATGTCTGGGATAGGGTTATGAATGGTTAATGTCTAGGATAGGGTTATGAATGGTTATGGTCTGGGATAGGGTTATGAATGGTTAATGTCTGGGATAGGGTTATGAATGGTTAAGGTCTGGGATAGGGTTATGAATGGTTAAGGTCTGGGATAGGGTTATGAATGGTTCAGGTAAGGGTTAAGGTCTGGGATAGGGTTATGAATGGTTAAGGTCTGGGATAGGGTTATGAATGGTTCAGGTAAGGGTTAAGGTTTGGGATAGGGTTATGAATGGTTAAGGTCTGGGATAGGGTTATGAATGGTTCAGGTAAGGGTTAAGGTTTGGGATAGGGTTATGAATGGTTAATGTCTGGGATAGGGTTATAAATGGTTAATGTCTGGGATAGGGTTATGAATGGTTATGGTCTGGGATAGGGTTATGAATGGTTAATGTCTGGGATAGGGTTATGAATGGTTAAGGTCTGGGATAGGGTTATGAATGGTTAAGGTCTGGGATAGGGTTATGAATGGTTCAGGTAAGGGTTAAGGTCTGGGATAGGGTTATGAATGGTTAAAGTCTGGGATAGGGTTATGAATGGTTCAGGTAAGGGTTAAGGTTTGGGATAGGGTTAAGAATGGTTAAGGTCTGGGATAGGGTTATGAATGGTTCAGGAAAGGGTTAAGGTTTGGGATAGGGTTATGAATGGTTAATGTCTGGGATAGGGTTATGAATGGTTAATGTCTGGGATAGGGTTATGAATGGTTATGCTCTGGGATAGGGTTATGAATGGTTAATGTCTGGAATAGGGTTATGAATGGTTAAGGTCTGGGATAGGGTTATGAATGGTTAAGGTCTGGTATAGGGTTATGAATGGTTCAGGTAAGGGTTAAGGTCTGGGATAGGGTTATGAATGGTTAAGGTCTGGGATAGGGTTATGAATGGTTCAGGTAAGGGTTAAGGTTTGGGATAGGGTTATGAATGGTTAAGGTCTGGGATAGGGTTATGAATGGTTCAGGTAAGGGTTAAGGTTTGGGATAGGGTTATGAATGGTTAATGTCTGGGATAGGGTTATGAATGGTTAATGTCTGGGATAGGGTTATGAATGGTTATGGTCTGGGATAGGGTTATGAATGGTTAATGTCTGGGATAGGGTTATGAATGGTTAAGGTCTGGGATAGGGTTATGAATGGTTAAGGTCTGGGATAGGGTTATGAATGGTTCAGGTAAGGGTTAAGGTCTGGGATAGGGTTATGAATGGTTAAAGTCTGGGATAGGGTTATGAATGGTTCAGGTAAGGGTTAAGGTTTGGGATAGGGTTATGAATGGTTAAGGTCTGGGATAGGGTTATGAATGGTTCAGGTAAGGGTTAAGGTTTGGGATAGGGTTATGAATGGTTAATGTCTGGGATAAGGTTATGAATGGTTAATGTCTGGGATAGGGTTATGAATGGTTATGGTCTGGGATAGGGTTATGAATGGTTAAGGTCTGGGATAGGGTTATGAATGGTTCAGGTAAGGGTTAAGGTTTGGGATAGGGTTATGAATGGTTAATGTCTGGGATAGGGTTATGAATGGTTAATGTCTGGGATAGGGTTATGAATGGTTATGGTCTGGGATAGGGTTATGAATGGTTAATGTCTGGGATAGGGTTATGAATGGTTAAGGTCTGGGATAGGGTTATGAATGGTTAAGGTCTGGGATAGGGTTATGAATGGTTCAGGTAAGGGTTAAGGTCTGGGATAGGGTTATGAATGGTTCAGGTAAGGGTTAAGGTTTGGGATAGGGTTATGAATGGTTAATGTCTGGGATAGGGTTATGAATGGTTAATGTCTAGGATAGGGTTATGAATGGTTATGGTCTGGGATAGGGTTATGAATGGTTAATGTCTGGGATAGGGTTATGAATGGTTAAGGTCTGGGATAGGGTTATGAATGGTTAAGGTCTGGGATAGGGTTATGAATGGTTCAGGTAAGGGTTAAGGTCTGGGATAGGGTTATGAATGGTTAAGGTCTGGGATAGGGTTATGAATGGTTCAGGTAAGGGTTAAGGTTTGGGATAGGGTTATGAATGGTTAAGGTCTGGGATAGGGTTATGAATGGTTCAGGTAAGGGTTAAGGTTTGGGATAGGGTTATGAATGGTTAATGTCTGGGATAGGGTTATAAATGGTTAATGTCTGGGATAGGGTTATGAATGGTTATGGTCTGGGATAGGGTTATGAATGGTTAATGTCTGGGATAGGGTTATGAATGGTTAAGGTCTGGGATAGGGTTATGAATGGTTAAGGTCTGGGATAGGGTTATGAATGGTTCAGGTAAGGGTTAAGGTCTGGGATAGGGTTATGAATGGTTAAAGTCTGGGATAGGGTTATGAATGGTTCAGGTAAGGGTTAAGGTTTGGGATAGGGTTATGAATGGTTAAGGTCTGGGATAGGGTTATGAATGGTTCAGGTAAGGGTTAAGGTTTGGGATAGGGTTATGAATGGTTAATGTCTGGGATAGGTTATGAATGGTTAATTTCTGGGATAGGGTTATGAATGGTTATGGTCTGGGATAGGGTTATGAATGGTTAATGTCTGGGATAGGGTTAAGAATGGTTAAGGTCTGGGATAGGGTTATGAATGGTTAAGGTCTGGGATAGGGTTATGAATGGTTCAGGTAAGGGTTAAGGTCTGGGATAGGGTTATGAATGGTTAAGGTCTGGGATAGGGTTATGAATGGTTAATGTCTGGGATAGGGTTATGAATGGTTATGGTCTGGGATAGGGTTATGAATGGTTAATGTCTGGGATAGGGTTATGAATGGTTAAGGTCTGGGATAGGGTTATGAATGGTTCAGGTAAGGGTTAAGGTCTGGGATAGGGTTATGAATGGTTAAGGTCTGGGATAGGGTTATGAATGGTTAAGGTCTGGGATAGGGTTATGAATGGTTAATGTCTGGGATAGGGTTATGAATGGTTATGGTCTGGGATAGGGTTATGAATGGTTAATGTCTGGGATAGGGTTATGAATGGTTATGGTCTGGGATAGGGTTATGAATGGTTAATGTATGGGATAGGGTTATGAATGGTTATGGTCTGGGATAGGGTTATGAATGGTTAATGTCTGGGATAGGGTTATGAATGGTTAAGGTAAGGGTTAAGGTCTGGGATAGGGTTATGAATGGTTAAAGGTTAAGGTTTGGGATAGGGTTATGAATGGTTAAGTAAGGATTAAGGTCTGGGATAGGGTTATGAATGGTTAAGGGTTAAGGTTTGGGATAGGGTTATGAATGGTTAAGATAATGGGTCAGGTTTGGGATAGGGTTATGAATGGTTAAGTAAGGGTTAAGGTCTGGGATAGGGTTATGAATGGTTAAGGTAAGGGTTAACATCTGGGATAGGGGTATGAATGGTTAAGGTAGGGTTAAGGCCTGGGATAGGGTTATGAATGGTTAAGATAATGGGTCAGGTTTGGGATAGGGTTATGAATGGTTAAGGTAAGAGTTAAGGTCTGGGATATGGTTATGAATGGTTGAGGTTTGGGATAGGGTATGAATGGTTAAGGTAAGGGTTAAGTGTGTAACTGCTTCTCTGGTGGTGAGATATACACACAACCAGGGTAGGGGTTAGGGTTAAGAGGGGAGATATGGACACAACCAGGGCAGGGTTAGGGGGAAGAGGGGAGATATGGACACAACCAGGGCAGGGGTCAGGGGTTAGAGGGGAGATATACACACAACCAGGGCAGGGTTAGGGGGAAGAGGGGATATATGGACACAACCAGGGCAGGGTTAGGGGTTAGGGGGAAGAGGGGAGATATGGACACAACCAGGGCAGGGTTAGGGGGAAGAGGGGAGATATGGACACAACCAGGGCAGGGGTCAGGGGTTAGAGGGGAGATATACACACAACCAGGGCAGGGTTAGGGGGAAGAGGGGATATATGGACACAACCAGGGCAGGGTTAGGGATTAGGGGGAAGAGGGGAGATATGGACACAACCAGGGCAGGGTTGGGGGGAAGAGGGGAGATATGGACACAACCAGGGCAGGGGTCAGGGGTTAGAGGGGAGATTTGGACACAACCAGGGCAGGGGTTAGGGGGAAGAGGGGAGATATGGTACAGAGTCCCTCTGGCAGGGAACTCAGGTGCTTTGACAATAAAACAATGACCGTAAAATGATTCACATAAAATGCGTAACACTGATCGTTAACCATTATTCCCATTACTGTGTGAGTGTCCTAGAAATGGTGCCCTATTCCCAATATAGTGCACTACTTTTGACTAGGGCCCGTTGGGATCTGCATAGAGAGCATGGTGGCATCAACGCATCACTCAGACCCATGAACCTGGCTGGGATGACTTGGTACCTGGCTGGGATGACTTGGTACCTGGCTGGGATGACTTGGTACCTGGCTGGGATGACTTGGCACCTGGCTGGGATGTCTTGGTACCTGGCTGGGATGACTTGGTACCTGGCTGGGATGACTTGGTACCTGGCTGGGATGACACCTGGCTGGGAGGACTTGGTACCTGGCTGGGATGACTTGGTACCTGGCTGGGATGACTTGGTACCTGGCTGGGATGACTTGGTACCTGGCTGGGATGACTTGACACCTGGCTGGGATGTCTTGACACCTGGCTGGGATGACTTGGCACCTGGCTGGGATGACTTGGTACCTGGCTGGGATGACTTGGTACCTGGCTGGGATGACTTGGTACCTGGCTGGGATGACTTGGTACCTGGCTGGGATGACTTGGCACCTGGCTGGGATGTCTTGGTACCTGGCTGGGATGACTTGGTACCTGGCTGGGATGACTTGGTACCTGGCTGGGATGACACCTGGCTGGGAGGACTTGGTACCTGGCTGGGATGACTTGGTACCTGGCTGGGATGACTTGGTACCTGGCTGGGATGACTTGGTACCTGGCTGGGATGACTTGACACCTGGCTGGGATGTCTTGACACCTGGCTGGGATGACTTGGCACCTGGCTGGGATGACTTGGTACCTGGCTGGGATGACTTGACACCTGGCTGGGATGACTTGGCACCTGGCTGGGATGACTTGGTACCTGGCTGGGATGACTTGACACCTGGCTGGGATGACTTGGCACCTGGCTGGGATGACTTAGCACCTGGCTGGGATGACTTAGCACCTGGCTGGGATGACTTAGCACCTGGCTGGGATGACTTAGCACCTGGCTGGGATGACTTGACACCTGGCTGGGATGACTCCTCCTCCTCCTCCTCCTCCTTGCTTCTCTTCCCTGCATGAGGGAGTTCTGGAAACTGAACACAGATCGAAACCCCCCAGGGTAACCCATACGGCTCTGGTCTAAAGTAGTGCACTCTATAGGGAATAGAATGCCAATTGGCACTCATCCTGGCTACAGTTTAAAACTCCTCAGACAGACATAACAAACTAACCGATCGTTGATACTGGGTTTATGCAGTGAGGTAATAGCCCGTAACAAACTAACTGATCGTTGATACTGGGTTTATGCAGTGAGGTAACAGCCCGTAACAAACTAACTGATCGTTGATACTGGGTTTATGCAGTGAGGTAACAGCCCGTAACACACTAACTGATCGTTGATACTGGGTTTATGCAGTGAGGTAACAGCCCGTAACAAACTAACTGATCGTTGATACTGGGTTTATGCAGTGAGGTAACAGCCCGTAACACACTAACTGATCGTTGATACTGGGTTTATGCAGTGAGGTAACAGCCCGTAACAAACTAACTGATCGTTGATACTGGGTTTATGCAGTGAGGTAACAGCCCGTAACAAACTAACTGATCGTTGATACTGGGTTTATGCAGTGAGGTAACAGCCCGTAACAAACTAACTGATCGTTGATACTGGGTTTATGCAGTGAGGTAACAGCCCGTAACAAACTAACTGATCGTTGATACTGGGTTTATGCAGTGAGGTAACAGCCCGTAACAAACAAACTAACTGATCGTTGATACTGGGTTTATGCAGTGAGGTAACAGCCCGTAACAAACTAACTGATCGTTGATACTGGGTTTATGCAGTGAGGTAACAGCCCGTAACAAACTAACTGATCGTTGATACTGGGTTTATGCAGTGAGGTAACAGCCCGTAACAAACTAACTGATCATTGATACTGGGTATATGCAGTGAGGTAACAGCCCGTAACAAACTAACTGATCGTTGATACTGGGTTTATGCAGTGAGGTAACAGCCCGTAACAAACTAACCGATCGTTGATACTGGGTTTATGCAGTGAGGTAACAGCCCGTAACAAACTAACTGATTGTTGATACTGGGTTTATGCAGTGAGGTAACAGCCCATAACAAACTAACTGATCATTGATACTATGTTTATGCAGTGAGGTAACAGCCCGTAACAAACTAACTGATCATTGATACTGGGTTTATGCAGTGAGGTAACAGACCGTAACAAACTAACTGATCGTTGATACTGGGTTTATGCAGTGAGGTAACAGCCCGTAACACACTAACTGATCGTTGATACTGGGTTTATGCAGTGAGGTAACAGCCCGTAACAAACTAACTGATCGTTGATACTGGGTTTATGCAGTGAGGTAACAGCCCGTAACACACTAACTGATCGTTGATACTGGGTTTATGCAGTGAGGTAACAGCCCGTAACAAACTAACTGATCGTTGATACTGGGTTTATGCAGTGAGGTAACAGCCCGTAACAAACTAACTGATCGTTGATACTGGGTTTATGCAGTGAGGTAACAGCCCGTAACAAACTAACTGATCGTTGATACTGGGTTTATGCAGTGAGGTAACAGCCCGTAACAAACAAACTAACTGATCGTTGATACTGGGTTTATGCAGTGAGGTAACAGCCCGTAACAAACTAACTGATCGTTGATACTGGGTTTATGCAGTGAGGTAACAGCCCGTAACAAACTAACTGATCGTTGATACTGGGTTTATGCAGTGAGGTAACAGCCCGTAACAAACTAACTGATCATTGATACTGGGTATATGCAGTGAGGTAACAGCCCGTAACAAACTAACTGATCGTTGATACTGGGTTTATGCAGTGAGGTAACAGCCCGTAACAAACTAACCGATCGTTGATACTGGGTTTATGCAGTGAGGTAACAGCCCGTAACAAACTAACTGATTGTTGATACTGGGTTTATGCAGTGAGGTAACAGCCCATAACAAACTAACTGATCATTGATACTGGGTTTATGCAGTGAGGTAACAGCCCGTAACAAACTAACTGATCATTGATACTGGGTTTATGCAGTGAGGTAACAGACCGTAACAAACTAACTGATCGTTGATACTGGGTTTATGCAGTGAGGTAACAGCCCGTAACAAACTAACTGATCGTTGATACTGGGTTTATGCAGTGAGGTAACAGCCCGTAACAAACTAACTGATCGTTGATACTGGGTTTATGCAGTGAGGTAACAGCCCGTAACAAACTAACCGATCGTTGATACTGGGTTTATGCAGTGAGGTAACAGCCCGTAACAAACTAACTGATCGTTGATACTGGGTTTATGCAGTGAGGTAACAGCCCGTAACAAACTAACTGATCGTTGATACTGGGTTTATGCAGTGAGGTAACAGCCCGTAACAAACTAACTGATCCCTGATACTGGGTTTATGCAGTGAGGTAACAGCCCGTAACAAACTAACTGATCGTTGATACTGGGTTTATGCAGTGAGGTAACAGCCCGTAACAAACTAACTGATCGTTGATACTTGGTTTATGCAGTGAGGTAACAGCCCGTAACAAACTAACCGATCGTTGATACTGGGTTTATGCAGTGAGGTAACAGCCCGTAACAAACTAACTGATCGTTGATACTGGGTTTATGCAGTGAGGTAACAGCCCGTAACAAACTAACTGATCGTTGATACTGGGTTTATGCAGTGAGGTAACAGCCCGTAACAAACTAACCGATCGTTGATACTGGGTTTATGCAGTGAGGTAACAGCCCGTAACAAACTAACTGATTGTTGATACTGGGTTTATGCAGTGAGGTAACAGCCCGTAACAACCTAACTGATCGTTGATACTGGGTTTATGCAGTGAGGTAACAGCCCGTAACAACCTAACTGATCGTTGATACTGGGTTTATGCAGTGAGGTAACAGCCCGTAACAAACTAACTGATCGTTGATACTGGGTTTATGCAGTGAGGTAACAGCCCGTAACAAACTAACCGATCGTTGATACTGGGTTTATGCAGTGAGGTAACAGCCCGTAACAAACTAACCGATCGTTGATACTGGGTTTATGCAGTGAGGTAACAGCCCGTAACAAACTAACCGATCGTTGATACTGGGTTTATGCAGTGAGGTAACAGCCCGTAACAAACTAACCGATCGTTGATACTGGGTTTATGCAGTGAGGTAACAGCCCATAACAAACTAACTGATCGTTGATACTGGGTTTATGCAGTGAGGTAACAGCCCGTAACAAACTAACCGATCGTTGATACTGGGTTTATGCAGTGAGGTAACAGCCCGTAACAAACTAACTGATCGTTGATACTGGGTTTGTGCAGTGAGGTAACAGCCCGTAACAAACTAACTGATCGTTGATACTGGGTGTATGCAGTGAGGTAACAGCCCGTAACAAACTAACTGATCGTTGATACTGGGTATATGCAGTGAGGTAACAGCCCGTAACAAACTAACCGATCGTTGATACTGGGTTTATGCAGTGAGGTAACAGCACATAACAAACTAACCGATCATTGATACTGGGTTTATGCAGTGAGGTAACAGCCCGTAACAAACTAACCGATCATTGATACTGGGTTTATGCAGTGAGGTAACAGCCCGTAACAAACTAACCGATCGTTGATACTGGGTTTATGCAGTGAGGTAACAGCCCGTAACAAACTAACTGATCGTTGATACTGGGTTTGTGCAGTGAGGTAACAGCCCGTAACAAACTAACTGATCGTTGATACTGGGTTTATGCAGTGAGGTAACAGCCCGTAACAAACTAACCGATCATTGATACTGGGTTTGTGCAGTGAGGTAACAGCCCGTAACAAACTAACCGATCGTTGATACTGGGTTTATGCAGTGAGGTAACAGCCCATAACAAACTAACCGATCATTGATACTGGGTTTATGCAGTGAGGTAACAGCCCGTAACAAACTAACCGATCATTGATACTGGGTATATGCAGTGAGGTAACAGCCCGTAACAAACTAACTGATCGTTGATACTGGGTTTATGCAGTGAGGTAACAGCCCATAACAAACTAACTGATCGTTGATACTGGGTTTATGCAGTGAGGTAACAGCCCGTAACAAACAAACTGATCGTTGATACTGGGTTTATGCAGAGGTAACAGCCCGTAACAAACAAACTGATCGTTGATACTGGGTTTATGCAGTGAGGTAACAGCCCGTAACAAACTAACTGATCGTTGATACTGGGTATATGCAGTGAGGTAACAGCTCGTAACAAACTAACCGATCGTTGATACTGGGTTTATGCAGTGAGTTAACAGCCCGTAACAAACTAACCGATCATTGATACTGGGTATATGCAGTGAGGTAACAGCCCATAACAAACTAACTGATCGTTGATACTGGGTTTATTTAGTGAGGTAACAGCCCGTAACAAACTAACCGATCATTGATACTGGGTATATGCAGTGAGGTAACAGCCCATAACAAACTAACTGATCGTTGATACTGTGGTTATTTAGTGAGGTAACAGCCCGTAACAAACTAACCGATCGTTGATACTGGGTTTATGCAGTGAGGTAACAGCCCGTAACAAACTAACCGATCATTGATACTGGGTTTATGCAGTGAGGTAACAGCCCGTAACAAACTAACTGATCGTTGATACTGGGTTTATGCAGTGAGGTAACAGCCCGTAACAAACTAACCGATCATTGATACTGGGTTTGTGCAGTGAGGTAACAGCCCGTAACAAACTAACCGATCGTTGATACTGGGTTTATGCAGTGAGGTAACAGCCCATAACAAACTAACCGATCATTGATACTGGGTTTATGCAGTGAGGTAACAGCCCATAACAAACTAACTGATCGTTGATACTGGGTTTATGCAGTGAGGTAACAGCCCATAACAAACTAACTGATCGTTGATACTGGGTTTATGCAGTGAGGTAACAGCCCGTAACAAACAAACTGATCGTTGATACTGGGTTTATGCAGTGAGGTAAATGATGTCCGAGTGTTGGAGAGCCCCTGTCTATCCATACATTAAAATAAACAAGAACATGATGCTTCCTGGTTTGCTTGAGGAATTTCAAAATGATTTATACTTTTACTTTTGATACTTAAGTATATTTTAGCAATTATATTTACTGTTGATACTTATGTATATTTAAAACCAAACACTTTTAGACTTTTACTCAAATACTATTTTACTGGGTGACTTTCACTTTTACTTGAGTAATTTTCTATTGAAGGTATCTTTACTTTTACTCAAGTATGACAGTTGGGTACTTTTTCCACCTCTGGTTATGAAGTCATTAGTTTAATACAGTTGAGAACCACTTGACAACTATTATAAAGCACTGTGGCTATTTATACCCAACCCTACGTCCCAAATGGCACCCTATTCCCTACCTAGCGCACTATTTTAGACCAGGACCCATAACCACCCTATTCCCTACCTAGCGCACTACTTTAGACCAGGACCCATAACCACCCTATTCCCTATATAGTGCACTACTTTAGACCAGGGCCCATAACCACCCTATTCCCTATATAGTGCACTACTTTAAACCAGGGCCCATAACCACCCTATTCCTCTACATAGTGCACTACTTTAGACCAGGGCCCATAACCACCGTATTCCCTACCTAGTGCACTACTTTAGACCAGGGCCCATATGGATGGAGTGAATGGGATTGAATGAGTGTTTGAGGTGAGGGATATCTTGAGACAAGGCTGTAGACAAATGTTGTTTTGTGGGAGTTGAAGTAAATGAGACAACGGAGATGGAGCTGACCACTAAATTGGTTTGTTTTTTTACAGGTAATGTTTTTGTTTGTTGGCAAAACACTTTGAAAACAAAGGGAAACTCTTGCAAACTCAGCACGAGCACCGTCTATTTTAGTGTGACGTAATCCTCTTGGTGATGTCACCTCAATGTTCCCTAGTCCGATCGGAGATGTTTGAAGGATCTGATATACATTACACACTACATAATGACAATGGCTAAAGCACAATTAGGCCAAATAATGTATGGAAAACCTTTTAGAACTGAGTGACTGGAAAACAGCCAAGGTACATGTCTGGCTAAGAATGCTTTAGTCAATCATTCTTTATATATATACACACACACACACACACACACCAATATTCCCTATGTAGTACACTACTTTTTAGGTGTGTCCCAAATCCACTTTACTTGCGACCTCTTCCCTCCTCCACTCTCCTCGCTCGGGGAAAGGTCATACAGTACGTAGTCCAAGTGAAGGGAGGAAGAGAAGTTGCTGACTTGGAATGGAATGCAGCCCGGGGCTTTGGCCCAAAGTTGTCCATTATATAGGGATGAAGGCAGAGAGTTGGCCTACTTCGTTTCAATGGTCAGTAATGGGACATTCAGTCCATGTAGACCTGAGTAATTACCGGACGTTTGGTGCCAAGATAGGGGACAATATGCCAAACTCATTAGAAACCACCATATCACCACTATAACTATATCACCACTATAACTATATCACCGCTAAAACTATATCACCACTAAAACTATATCACCACTAAAACTATATCACCACTAAAACTATATCACCACTAAAACTATATCACCATTAAAACTATATCACCGCTAAAACTATATCACCACTAAAACTATATCACCATTAAAACTATATCACCGCTAAAACTATATCACCATTAAAACTATATCACCGCTAAAACTATATCACCACTAAAACTATATCACCATTAAAACTATATCACCACTAAAACTATATCACCGCTAAAACTATATCACCGTTAAAACTATATCACCGTTAAAACTATATCACCGTTAAAACTATATCACCACTAAAACTATATCACCATTAAAACTATATCACCACTAAAACTATATCACCACTAAAACTATATCACCGTTAAAACTACATCACCGTTAAAACTACATCACCACTAAAACTATATCACCATTAAAACTATATCACCGCTAAAACTATATCACCGCTAAAACTATATCACCGTTAAAACTATATCACCGTTAAAACTATATCACCGTTAAAACTATATCACCACTAAAACTATATCACCATTAAAACTATATCACCACTAAAACTATATCACCACTAAAACTATATCACCGTTAAAACTACATCACCGTTAAAACTACATCACCACTAAAACTATATCACCATTAAAACTATATCACCACTAAAACTATATCACCATTAAAACCATATCACCATTAAAACTATATCACCACTAAAACTATATCACCACTAAAACTATATCACCACTAAAACTATATCACCATTGATTTGAAACTATCTGCCCTCCAGGACACCTACACCACCCGATGTCACAGGAAGGCCATAAAGATCATCAAGGACAACAACCACCTGAGCCACTGCCCGCTCACCCCGCTGACATCCAGAAGGCGAGGTCAGTACAGGTGCGTCAAAGCTGGGACCGAGAGATTGAGAAACAGCTTCTATCTCAAGGCCATCAGACTGTTAAACAGTAATCACTAACTCAGAGAGGCTGCTGTCTACATTGAGACCCAATCACTGGCCACTTTAAAAAATGGAACACTAGTCACTTTAATAATGTTTACATATCTTGCATTACTCATCTCATATGTATATACTGTATTCTATACCATCCATTGCATCTTGCCTATGCCACTCGGCCATCGCTCATCCATATATTAATATGTACATATTCTCATTCATCCCTTTAGATTTGTGTATTAGGTAGTTGTTGGGAATTATTAGATTATTTGTTAGATATTACTGCACTGTCGGAACTAGAAGCACAAGCATTTCGCTACACTCGCATTAACATCTGCTAACCATGTGTATGTGACCATTAACATCTGCTAACCATGTGTATGTGACCAATAACATCTGCTAACCATGTGTATGTGACCAATAACATCTGCTAACCATGTGTACGTGACCATTAACATCTGCTAACCACGTGTATGTGACCAATAACATCTGCTAACCATGTGCACGTGACCATTAACATCTGCTAACCATGTGCACGTGACCATTAACATCTGCTAACCATGTGTATGTGACAAATAACATTTTGATTTGATCAGACCTGTGACTAATACAATGTGATTTGGTGTGTTAGAGTATGTTTGCGTGTGTGTCTTACCTGAGCTGGTTATCTCCTGATCTCAGGACAGTTGTTGTCCCAGTCCTGTAGATGGTGAGCTGGTTATCTCCTGATCTCAGGACAGTTGTTGTCCCAGTCCTGTAGTTGGTGAGCTGGTTATCTCCTGATCTCAGTACAGTTGTTGTCCCAGTCCTGTAGTTGGTGAGCTGGTTATCTCCTGATCTCAGGACAGTTGTTGTCCCAGTCCTGTAGATGGTGAGCTGGTTATCTCCTGATCTCAGGACAGTTGTTGTCCCAGTCCTGTAGATGGTGAGCTGGTTATCTCCTGATCTCAGTACAGTTGTTGTCCCAGTCCTGTAGATGGTGAGCTGGTTATCTCCTGATCTCAGGACAGTTGTTGTCCCAGTCCTGTAGATGGTGAGCTGGTTATCTCCTGATCTCAGGACAGTTGTTGTCCCAGTCCTGTAGATGGTGAGCTGGTTATCTCCTGATCTCAGGACAGTTGTTGTCCCAGTCCTGTAGATGGTGAGCTGGTTATCTCCTGATCTCAGGACAGTTGTTGTCCCAGTCCTGTAGATGGTGAGCTGGTTATCTCCTGATCTCAGTACAGTTGTTGTCCCAGTCCTGTAGATGGTGAGCTGGTTATCTCCTGATCTCAGGACAGTTGTTGTCCCAGTCCTGTAGATGGTGAGCTGGTTATCTCCTGATCTCAGGACAGTTGTTGTCCCAGTCCTGTAGATGGTGAGCTGGTTATCTCCTGATCTCAGTACAGTTGTTGTCCCAGTCCTGTAGATGGTGAGCTGGTTATCTCCTGATCTCAGGACAGTTGTTGTCCCAGTCCTGTAGATGGTGAGCTGGTTATCTCCTGATCTCAGGACAGTTGTTGTCCCAGTCCTGTAGATGGTGAGCTGGTTATCTCCTGATCTCAGGACAGTTGTTGTCCCAGTCCTGTAGTTGGGGTTTGTTATTGTGTATCTGAACCAGTCCTGACAGGTGATGTTGCTGTTCCACTGGCCGTAATCTCTGATCCCAGATCTCCTGTTACATTCCCTGTGTCTGCTAGCTGTGGTTCTGTGGTTCTGTGGTTCTGTTGTTCTGTTGTTGCTGTACAGAGTTAGCTCTGTAGGGGAGCAAGAGAGACAGAGTGTGTGAGAAAGGGAGAGAGTGAGTGTGTGTGTTGTGTCGGTCTGCACACACAGACAGCCTGTGTGTGTCGGAGTGTGTGTTGATGTGTTTTTGGTCCATCCGGACCTTTTTAGTCCGTAATAGTTTTCAAGCCCTGCCACATCCGACGAGCGTCAGAGCCGGTGTAGTAGGATTCAATCTTAGTCCTGTATTGATGCTTTGTCTGTTTGGTGATTTGTCTGAGGGCATAGCGGGATTTATTATAAGCGTCCGGATTAGAGTCCCGCTCCTTGAAAGCGGCAGCTCTAGCCTTTAGCTCGATGTGGATGTTGCCTGTAATCCATGGCTTCTGGTTGGGATATGTACGTACGGTCGTGTCGATATGTATGTACGGTCACGGGGACAATGTCGTCAGTGCACTTATTGATGAATCCAATGACTAAGCTGGTATACTCCTCAATGCCATTGGATGGATCCTGCCAAATTCTCTAAAACGACATTGGAGGCCACTTATTGTAGAGAAATTAACATAAAATTATCTGGCAACAGCTCTGGTGGACATTCTTGCAGTCAGCATGCCAGTTGCACGCTCCCTCAAAACTAGAGACCTCTGTGGCATTGTGTTGTGTGACAAAACTGCACATTTTAGAGTGGTGTTTTATTGTCCCCAGCACAAGGTGCACCTGTGTAATGGTCATACTTTTATATCCGTTTCTTGATATTACACACCTGTCAGGTGGATGAATTATCTTGGCAATTGAGAAATGCTCAGGGATGTGAAATAAGCTTTTTGAGGAAAATGTCTGGGATTTTTTTCTTCAGCTCATGAAAGATAGGACCAAAACTTCACATGTTGTGTATATATATTTAGTTTTCTTTGTTCGAACCGGTTCAGAACTTTATTTTCTGGTCGGAACACCGGAACGGAATGAAAAAAACAGGGGTTCTGCTCGGGAACGGAAAGATTGGAAAATAATTTTGGTTCCAGCCCCTGCTGTGAATAGCAATGGACTAGGTCAAACGTGTGTGTGTGTGTGTGTGTGTGTGTGTGTGTGTGTGTGTGTGTGTGTGTGTGTGTGTGTGTGTGTGTGTGTGTGTGTGTGTGTGTGTGTGTGTGTGTGTGTGTGTGTGTGTGTGTGTGTGTGTGTGTGTGTGTGTGTGTGTGTGTGTGTGTGTTGGACCCATCATATCGTCACTGATTGTCAGTCAGTCTTTGCTGAAATGCATTAATGGCAATAGGGTTGAGAGAGAACAAACACACACACACACACACACACACAGTCTTGTACAGCTAGCTAACCACACACACACACACACAGTCTTGAACAGCTAACCACACACACACACACACACACGCACACACGCGCACACACGACACACACACACACACACACACACACACACACACACACACACACACACACACACACACACACACACACACACACACACACACACACACACACACACACACACCCCTTCTTACATAAGACCTTTCTGTGACTCTCAGTAAATGTACTCATGCGACGTGTATGTGTGTGTGTGTGTGTGTGTGTGTGTGTGTGTGTGTGTGTGTGTGTGTGTGTGTGTGTGTGTGTGTGTGTGTGTGTGTGTGTGTGTGTGCGCGCGTGCGTGTGTCACTGAGTATACATTCCTTCCTTGTATACAGACCCTGTCCTGAATCTACAATATCTGTCTGTCTGCTCTCAGTGTCTAGCTGAATCTACACTGTCTGTCTGTATCTGTCTGTCTGCTCTGTGTCTAACTGAATCTACACTATCTGTCTGTCTGCTCTCAGTGTCTAGCAGAATCTACACTATCTGTCTGTATCTGTCTGTCTGCTCAGTGTCTAGCTGAATCTACACTATCTGTTTGTCTGCTCTCAGTGTCTAGCTGAATCTACACTATCTGTCTGTATCTGTCTGTCTGCTCTGTGTCTAACTGAATCTACACTATCTGTCTGTCTGCTCTCAGTGTCTAGCAGAATCTACACTGTCTGTCTGTATCTGTCTGTCTGCTCTGTGTCTAACTGAATCTACACTATCTGTCTGTCTGCTCTCAGTGTCTAGCAGAATCTACACTATCTGTCTGTATCTGTCTGTCTGCTCAGTGTCTAGCTGAATCTACACTATCTGTCTGTCTGCTCTGTGTCTAACTGAATCTACACTATCTGTCTGTATCTGTCTGTCTGCTCTGTGTCTAGCTGAATCTACACTATCTGTCTGTCTGCTCTGTGTCTAGCTGAATCTACACTATCTGTCTGTCTGCTCTCAGTGTCTAGCTGAATCTACACTATCTGTCTGTCTGCTCTGTGTCTAACAATCTACACTATCTGTCTGTCTGCTCAGTGTCTAGCTGAATCTACACTATCTGTCTGTCTGCTCTGTGTCTAGCTGAATCTACACTATCTGTCTGTCTGCTCTGTGTCTAGCTGAATCTACACTATCTGTCTGTCTGCTCTCAGTGTCTAGCTGAATCTACACTATCTGTCTGTCTGCTCTCAGTGTCTAGCTGAATCTACACTATCTGTCTGTCTGCTCTCAGTGTCTAGCTGAATCTACACTATCTGTCTGTCTGCTCTGTGTCTAGCTGAATCTACACTATCTGTCTGTATCTGTCTGTCTGCTCAGTGTCTAACTGAATCTACACTATCTGTCTGTCTGCTCTGTGTCTAGCTGAATCTACACTATCTGTCTGTCTGCTCTGTGTCTAGCTGAATCTACACTATCTGTCTGTCTGCTCTCAGTGTCTAGCTGAATCTACACTATCTGTCTGTCTGCTCTCAGTGTCTAACTGAATCTACACTATCTGTCTGTTCTCAGTGTCTAGCAGAATCTACACTATCTGTCTGTATCTGTCTGTCTGCTCAGTGTCTAGCTGAATCTACACTATCTGTCTGTCTGCTCTGTGTCTAACTGAATCTACACTATCTGTCTGTATCTGTCTGTCTGCTCTGTGTCTAGCTGAATCTACACTATCTGTCTGTCTGCTCTGTGTCTAGCTGAATCTACACTATCTGTCTGTCTGCTCTCAGTGTCTAGCTGAATCTACACTATCTGTCTGTCTGCTCTGTGTCTAACAATCTACACTATCTGTCTGTCTGCTCAGTGTCTAGCTGAATCTACACTATCTGTCTGTCTGCTCTGTGTCTAGCTGAATCTACACTATCTGTCTGTCTGCTCTGTGTCTAGCTGAATCTACACTATCTGTCTGTCTGCTCTCAGTGTCTAGCTGAATCTACACTATCTGTCTGTCTGCTCTCAGTGTCTAGCTGAATCTACACTATCTGTCTGTCTGCTCTCAGTGTCTAGCTGAATCTACACTATCTGTCTGTCTGCTCTGTGTCTAGCTGAATCTACACTATCTGTCTGTCTGCTCAGTGTCTAGCTGAATCTACACTATCTGTCTGTATCTGTCTGTCTGCTCAGTGTCTAACTGAATCTACACTATCTGTCTGTCTGCTCTGTGTCTAGCTGAATCTACACTATCTGTCTGTCTGCTCTGTGTCTAGCTGAATCTACACTATCTGTCTGTCTGCTCTCAGTGTCTAGCTGAATCTACACTATCTGTCTGTCTGCTCTCAGTGTCTAACTGAATCTACACTATCTGTCTGTTCTCAGTGTCTAGCAGAATCTACACTATCTGTCTGTATCTGTCTGTCTGCTCAGTGTCTAGCTGAATCTACACTATCTGTTTGTCTGCTCTCAGTGTCTAGCTGAATCTACACTATCTGTCTGTATCTGTCTGTCTGCTCAGTGTCTAGCTGAATCTACACTATCTGTCTGTCTGCTCTGTGTCTAACTGAATCTACACTATCTGTCTGTATCTGTCTGTCTGCTCTGTGTCTAGCTGAATCTACACTATCTGTCTGTCTGCTCTGTGTCTAGCTGAATCTACACTATCTGTCTGTCTGCTCTCAGTGTCTAGCTGAATCTACACTATCTGTCTGTCTGCTCTGTGTCTAACAATCTACACTATCTGTCTGTCTGCTCAGTGTCTAGCTGAATCTACACTATCTGTCTGTCTGCTCTGTGTCTAGCTGAATCTAGACTATCTGTCTGTCTGCTCTGTGTCTAGCTGAATCTACACTATCTGTCTGTCTGCTCTCAGTGTCTAGCTGAATCTACACTATCTGTCTGTCTGCTCTCAGTGTCTAGCTGAATCTACACTATCTGTCTGTCTGCTCTCAGTGTCTAGCTGAATCTACACTATCTGTCTGTCTGCTCTGTGTCTAGCTGAATCTACACTATCTGTCTGTCTGCTCAGTGTCTAGCTGAATCTACACTATCTGTCTGTATCTGTCTGTCTGCTCAGTGTCTAACTGAATCTACACTATCTGTCTGTCTGCTCTGTGTCTAGCTGAATCTACACTATCTGTCTGTCTGCTCTGTGTCTAGCTGAATCTACACTATCTGTCTGTCTGCTCTCAGTGTCTAGCTGAATCTACACTATCTGTCTGTCTGCTCTCAGTGTCTAACTGAATCTACACTATCTGTCTGTTCTCAGTGTCTAGCTGAATCTACACTATCTGTCTGTCTGCTCTGTGTCTAACAATCTACACTATCTGTCTGTCTGCTCTGTGTCTAGCTGAATCTACACTATCTGTCTGTCTGCTCTCAGTGTCTAGCTGAATCTACACTATCTGTCTGTCTGCTCTGTGTCTAGCTGAATCTACACTCTCTGTCTGTCTGCTCTGTGTCTAACTGAATCTACACTATCTGTCTGTATCTGTCTGTCTGCTCTGTGTCTAACTGAATCTACACTATCTGTTTGTCTGCTCTCAGTGTCTAGCTGAATCTACACTATCTGTCTGTCTGCTCTCATTGTCTAGCTGAATCTACACTATCTGTCTGTCTGCTCTCAGTGTCTAGCTGAATCTACACTATCTATCTGTCTGCTCTCAGTGTCTAACAATCTACACTATCTGTCTGTCTGTGTCTAGCTGAATCTACACTATCTGTCTGTCTGCTCTGTGTCTAGCTGAATCTACACTATCTGTCTGTCTGCTCTGTGTCTAACTGAATCTACACTATCTGTCTGTCTGCTCTCAGTGTCTAACAATCTACACTATCTGTCTGTCTGTCTGCTCTCAGTGTCTAGCTGAATCTACACTATCTGTCTGTCTGCTCTGTGTCTAACAATCTACACTATCTGTCTGTCTGCTCTGTGTCTAGCTGAATCTACACTATCTGTCTGTCTGCTCTCAGTGTCTAGCTGAATCTACACTATCTGTCTGTCTGCTCAGTGTCTAACAATCTACACTATCTGTCTGTCTGCTCTGTGTCTAGCTGAATCTACACTATCTGTCTGTCTGCTCAGTGTCTAGCTGAATCTACACTATCTGTCTGTCTGCTCAGTGTCTAGCTGAATCTACACGATCTGTCTGTCTGCTCTGTGTCTAACTGAATCTACACTATCTGTCTGTCTGCTCTGTGTCTAGCTGAATCTACACTATCTGTCTGTCTGCTCTGTGTCTAGCTGAATCTACACTATCTGTCTGTCTGCTCAGTGTCTAGTTGAATCTACACTATATGTATGTCTGCTCTGTGTCTAGCTGAATCTACACTATTTGTCTGTCTGCTCTCAGTGTCTAACAATCTACACTATCTGTCTGTATCTGTCTGTCTGCTCTCAATGTCTAACTGAATCTACACTATCTGTCTGTCTGCTCTGTGTCTAGCTGAATCTACACTATCTGTCTGTCTGCTCTGTGTCTAACTGAATCTACACTATCTGTCTGTCTGCTCTCAGTGTCTAACAATCTACACTATCTGTCTGTCTGCTCTGTGTCTAACTGAATCTAAACTATATCTCTGTATCTGTCTGTCTGCTCTCAGTGTCTAGCTGAATCTACACTATCTGTCTGTCTGCTCTCAGTGTCTAGCTGAATCTACAATATCTGTCTGTCTGCTCTCAGTGTCTAGCTGAATCTACACTATCTGTTTGTCTGCTCTCAGTGTCTAGCTGAATCTACACTATCTGTCTGTATCTGTCTGTCTGCTCTGTGTCTAACTGAATCTACACTATCTGTCTGTCTGCTCTCAGTGTCTAGCAGAATATACACTGTCTGTATCTGTCTGTCTGCGTCTAACTGAATCTACACTATCTGTCTGTCTGCTCTCAGTGTCTAGCAGAATCTACACTATCTGTCTGTATCTGTCTGTCTGCTCAGTGTCTAGCTGAATCTACACTATCTGTTTGTCTGCTCTCAGTGTCTAGCTGAATCTACACTATCTGTCTGTATCTGTCTGTCTGCTCAGTGTCTAGCTGAATCTACACTATCTGTCTGTCTGCTCTGTGTCTAACTGAATCTACACTATCTGTCTGTATCTGTCTGTCTGCTCTGTGTCTAGCTGAATCTACACTATCTGTCTGTCTGCTCTGTGTCTAGCTGAATCTACACTATCTGTCTGTCTGCTCTCAGTGTCTAGCTGAATCTACACTATCTGTCTGTCTGCTCTGTGTCTAACAATCTACACTATCTGTCTGTCTGCTCAGTGTCTAGCTGAATCTACACTATCTGTCTGTCTGCTCTGTGTCTAGCTGAATCTACACTATCTGTCTGTCTGCTCTGTGTCTAGCTGAATCTACACTATCTGTCTGTCTGCTCTCAGTGTCTAGCTGAATCTACACTATCTGTCTGTCTGCTCTCAGTGTCTAGCTGAATCTACACTATCTGTCTGTCTGCTCTCAGTGTCTAGCTGAATCTACACTATCTGTCTGTCTGCTCTGTGTCTAGCTGAATCTACACTATCTGTCTGTCTGCTCAGTGTCTAGCTGAATCTACACTATCTGTCTGTATCTGTCTATCTGCTCTGTGTCTAACTGAATCTACACTATCTGTCTGTCTGCTCTGTGTCTAGCTGAATCTACACTATCTGTCTGTCTGCTCTGTGTCTAGCTGAATCTACACTATCTGTCTGTCTGCTCTCAGTGTCTAACTGAATCTACACTATCTGTCTGTTCTCAGTGTCTAGCTGAATCTACACTATCTGTCTGTCTGCTCTGTGTCTAACAATCTACACTATCTGTCTGTCTGCTCTGTGTCTAGCTGAATCTACACTATCTGTCTGTCTGCTCTCAGTGTCTAGCTGAATCTACACTATCTGTCTGTCTGCTCTGTGTCTAGCTGAATCTACACTCTCTCTCTGTCTGCTCTGTGTCTAACTGAATCTACACTATCTGTCTGTATCTGTCTGTCTGCTCTGTGTCTAACTGAATCTACACTATCTGTTTGTCTGCTCTCAGTGTCTAGCTGAATCTACACTATCTGTCTGTCTGCTCTCATTGTCTAGCTGAATCTACACTATCTGTCTGTCTGCTCTCAGTGTCTAGCTGAATCTACACTATCTATCTGTCTGCTCTCAGTGTCTAACAATCTACACTATCTGTCTGTCTGTGTCTAGCTGAATCTACACTATCTGTCTGTCTGCTCTGTGTCTAGCTGAATCTACACTATCTGTCTGTCTGCTCTGTGTCTAACTGAATCTACACTATCTGTCTGTCTGCTCTCAGTGTCTAACAATCTACACTATCTGTCTGTCTGTCTGCTCTCAGTGTCTAGCTGAATCTACACTATCTGTCTGTCTGCTCTGTGTCTAACAATCTACACTATCTGTCTGTCTGCTCTGTGTCTAGCTGAATCTACACTATCTGTCTGTCTGCTCTCAGTGTCTAGCTGAATCTACACTATCTGTCTGTCTGCTCAGTGTCTAACAATCTACACTATCTGTCTGTCTGCTCTGTGTCTAGCTGAATCTACACTATCTGTCTGTCTGCTCAGTGTCTAGCTGAATCTACACGATCTGTCTGTCTGCTCTGTGTCTAACTGAATCTACACTATCTGTCTGTCTGCTCTGTGTCTAGCTGAATCTACACTATCTGTCTGTCTGCTCTGTGTCTAGCTGAATCTACACTATCTGTCTGTCTGCTCAGTGTCTAGTTGAATCTACACTATATGTCTGTCTGCTCTGTGTCTAGCTGAATCTACACTATCTGTCTGTCTGCTCTCAGTGTCTAACAATCTACACTATCTGTCTGTATCTGTCTATCTGCTCTCAATGTCTAACTGAATCTACACTATCTGTCTGTCTGCTCTGTGTCTAGCTGAATCTACACTATCTGTCTGTCTGCTCTGTGTCTAACTGAATCTACACTATCTGTCTGTCTGCTCTCAGTGTCTAGCTGAATCTACACTATCTGTCTGTCTGCTCTCAGTGTCTAGCTGAATCTACACTATCTGTCTGTCTGCTCTCAGTGTCTAGCTGAATCTACACTATCTGTCTGTCTGCTCTGTGTCTAACAATCTACACTATCTGTCTGTCTGCTCAGTGTCTAGCTGAATCTACACTATCTGTCTGTCTGCTCTGTGTCTAGCTGAATCTACACTATCTGTCTGTCTGCTCTCAGTGTCTAACAATCTACACTATCTGTCTGTATCTGTCTGTCTGCTCTCAATGTCTAACTGAATCTACACTATCTGTCTGTCTGCTCTGTGTCTAGCTGAATCTACACTATCTGTCTGTCTGCTCTGTGTCTAGCTGAATCTACACTATCTGTCTGTCTGCTCTGTGTCTAGCTGAATCTACACTATCTGTCTGTCTGCTCTGTGTCTAGCTGAATCTACACTATCTGTCTGTCTGCTCAGTGTCTAGTTGAATCTACACTATATGTCTGTCTGCTCTGTGTCTAGCTGAATCTACACTATCTGTCTGTCTGCTCTCAGTGTCTAACAATCTACACTATCTGTCTGTATCTGTCTGTCTGCTCTCAATGTCTAACTGAATCTACACTATCTGTCTGTCTGCTCTGTGTCTAGCTGAATCTACACTATCTGTCTGTCTGCTCTGTGTCTAACTGAATCTACACTATCTGTCTGTCTGCTCTCAGTGTCTAACAATCTACACTATCTGTCTGTCTGCTCTGTGTCTAACTGAATCTACACTATATCTCTGTATCTGTCTGTCTGCTCTCAGTGTCTAGCTGAATCTACACTATCTGTCTGTCTGCTCTCAGTGTCTAGCTGAATCTACAATATCTGTCTGTCTGCTCTCAGTGTCTAGCTGAATCTACACTATCTGTTTGTCTGCTCTCAGTGTCTAGCTGAATCTACACTATCTGTCTGTATCTGTCTGTCTGCTCTGTGTCTAACTGAATCTACACTATATGTCTGTCTGCTCTCAGTGTCTAGCAGAATCTACACTGTCTGTCTGTATCTGTCTGTCTGCTCTGTGTCTAACTGAATCTACACTATCTGTCTGTCTGCTCTCAGTGTCTAGCAGAATCTACACTATCTGTCTGTATCTGTCTGTCTGCTCAGTGTCTAGCTGAATCTACACTATCTGTTTGTCTGCTCTCAGTGTCTAGCTGAATCTACACTATCTGTCTGTCTGCTCTCATTGTCTAGCTGAATCTACACTATCTGTCTGTCTGCTCTCAGTGTCTAGCTGAATCTACACTATCTATCTGTCTGCTCTCAGTGTCTAACAATCTACACTATCTGTCTGTCTGTGTCTAGCTGAATCTACACTATCTGTCTGTCTGCTCTGTGTCTAGCTGAATCTACACTATCTGTCTGTCTGCTCTGTGTCTAACTGAATCTACACTATCTGTCTGTCTGCTCTCAGTGTCTAACAATCTACACTATCTGTCTGTCTGTCTGCTCTCAGTGTCTAGCTGAATCTACACTATCTGTCTGTCTGCTCTGTGTCTAACAATCTACACTATCTGTCTGTCTGCTCTGTGTCTAGCTGAATCTACACTATCTGTCTGTCTGCTCTCAGTGTCTAGCTGAATCTACACTATCTGTCTGTCTGCTCAGTGTCTAACAATCTACACTATCTGTCTGTCTGCTCTGTGTCTAGCTGAATCTACACTATCTGTCTGTCTGCTCAGTGTCTAGCTGAATCTACACGATCTGTCTGTCTGCTCTGTGTCTAACTGAATCTACACTATCTGTCTGTCTGCTCTGTGTCTAGCTGAATCTACACTATCTGTCTGTCTGCTCTGTGTCTAGCTGAATCTACACTATCTGTCTGTCTGCTCAGTGTCTAGTTGAATCTACACTATATGTCTGTCTGCTCTGTGTCTAGCTGAATCTACACTATCTGTCTGTCTGCTCTCAGTGTCTAACAATCTACACTATCTGTCTGTATCTGTCTATCTGCTCTCAATGTCTAACTGAATCTACACTATCTGTCTGTCTGCTCTGTGTCTAGCTGAATCTACACTATATGTCTGTCTGCTCTGTGTCTAACTGAATCTACACTATCTGTCTGTCTGCTCTCAGTGTCTAGCTGAATCTACACTATCTGTCTGTCTGCTCTCAGTGTCTAGCTGAATCTACACTATCTGTCTGTCTGCTCTCAGTGTCTAGCTGAATCTACACTATCTGTCTGTCTGCTCTGTGTCTAACAATCTACACTATCTGTCTGTCTGCTCAGTGTCTAGCTGAATCTACACTATCTGTCTGTCTGCTCTGTGTCTAGCTGAATCTACACTATCTGTCTGTCTGCTCTCAGTGTCTAGCTGAATCTACACTATCTGTCTGTCTGCTCTCAGTGTCTAACTGAATCTACACTATCTGTCTGTTCTCAGTGTCTAGCTGAATCTACACTATCTGTCTGTCTGCTCTGTGTCTAACAATCTACACTATCTGTCTGTCTGCTCTGTGTCTAGCTGAATCTACACTATCTGTCTGTCTGCTCTCAGTTTCTAGCTGAATCTACACTATCTGTCTGTCTGCTCTGTGTCTAGCTGAATCTACACTCTCTGTCTGTCTGCTCTGTGTCTAACTGAATCTACACTATCTGTCTGTATCTGTCTGTCTGCTCTGTGTCTAACTGAATCTACACTATCTGTTTGTCTGCTCTCAGTGTCTAGCTGAATCTACACTATCTGTCTGTCTGCTCTCATTGTCTAGCTGAATCTACACTATCTGTCTGTCTGCTCTCAGTGTCTAGCTGAATCTACACTATCTATCTGTCTGCTCTCAGTGTCTAACAATCTACACTATCTGTCTGTCTGTGTCTAGCTGAATCTACACTATCTGTCTGTCTGCTCTGTGTCTAGCTGAATCTACACTATCTGTCTGTCTGCTCTGTGTCTAACTGAATCTACACTATCTGTCTGTCTGCTCTCAGTGTCTAACAATCTACACTATCTGTCTGTCTGTCTGCTCTCAGTGTCTAGCTGAATCTACACTATCTGTCTGTCTGCTCTGTGTCTAACAATCTACACTATCTGTCTGTCTGCTCTGTGTCTAGCTGAATCTACACTATCTGTCTGTCTGCTCTCAGTGTCTAGCTGAATCTACACTATCTGTCTGTCTGCTCAGTGTCTAACAATCTACACTATCTGTCTGTCTGCTCTGTGTCTAACTGAATCTACACTATCTGTCTGTCTGCTCAGTGTCTAGCTGAATCTACACTATCTGTCTGTCTGCTCAGTGTCTAGCTGAATCTACACGATCTGTCTGTCTGCTCTGTGTCTAACTGAATCTACACTATCTGTCTGTCTGCTCTGTGTCTAGCTGAATCTACACTATCTGTCTGTCTGCTCTGTGTCTAGCTGAATCTACACTATCTGTCTGTCTGCTCAGTGTCTAGTTGAATCTACACTATATGTCTGTCTGTTCTGTGTCTAGCTGAATCTACACTATCTGTCTGTCTGCTCTCAGTGTCTAACAATCTACACTATCTGTCTGTATCTGTCTGTCTGCTCTCAATGTCTAACTGAATCTACACTATCTGTCTGTCTGCTCTGTGTCTAGCTGAATCTACACTATCTGTCTGTCTGCTCTGTGTCTAACTGAATCTACACTATCTGTCTGTCTGCTCTCAGTGTCTAACAATCTACACTATCTGTCTGTCTGCTCTGTGTCTAACTGAATCTACACTATATCTCTGTATCTGTCTGTCTGCTCTCAGTGTCTAACTGAATCTACACTATCTGTCTGTCTGCTCTCAGTGTCTAACTGAATCTTTGTAGAATGTTGACCCAGAGTCAAACAAAATCACAGGTTTCTCTACTCCGATGATCAATCCACAGATAAAAAGGGGGAAACCCCTCAAGCATCCATGTGGGTTTGTATGCTCGTGAAAACCAATAAGGATATGCGAGAGGCGGGACTTGCAGCGGAATTGAACCAGGACCTATTAGGTGTCAGCAACGCAGACGCTCGTTGAAACGCGCGAGCGGCGTGGATGAAATGATTGAATAACATGCGTACGTATATTTTTTTAAACGCTCGTGCAACACGGCTGGTTTGGATTCTGCCTGCCCTTTCATCCGTCCATCTGCCTGCCCTTTCATCCGTCCGTCCGTCCGCCTGCCCTTTCATCCGTCCGTCCGCCTGCCCTTTCATCCGTCCGTCCGCCTGCCCTTTCATCCGTCCGTCCGCCTGCCCTTTCATCCGTCCGTCCGCCTGCCCTTTCATCCGTCCGTCCGCCTGCCCTTTCATCCGTCCGTCCGCCTGCCCTTTCATCCGTCCGTCCGCCTGCCCTTTCATCCGTCCGTCCGCCTGCCCTTTCATCCGTCCGTCCGCCTGCCCTTTCATCCGTCCGTCCGCCTGCCCTTTCATCCGTCCGTCCGCCTGCCCTTTCATCTGTCCGCCCGCCTGCCCTTTTGTCTCTGTTCTGTTAACCTACGATGTGAGGAACAGGACAGACAGGGGAGGGAGGGGAGGGAAACAGACAATAGCCGGTCTAAACTAAGACTGAGTCTCTTTCAGAAACACCGCTGTACAACGCCCATCTCGTTCTCACTGGAGCCAGTCTGTCATGGGTTGGTCTCATTCCTAGGTCTATTGTGGGATGTCATCTTGGTGAAAGTGACTTCTTGGGTCTGCTGGCCTAACATGGACACCTTGCTCTGGTCCTGTCGCCATGCCGACAATGGAATGATGGATCGTAGGATCTTCAAGACAGACAGACAGACAGACAAACGACTGGCTCTCACACAAATGGACACCACACACAGACACTGAGGAACACACACACACACACACACACACACACACACACACACACACACACACACACACACACACACACACACACACACACACACACACACACACACACACACACACACACACACACACACACACACACACACCTCTGTCTGAAATAGCCCTGTCTCTCCAATCAGCTTCCTCAGCACAGGAAGTTGTCCTTCCGACGACAGGAAACAGCCCTGGCCATGGAGACAGCAGTCTGAGGAAGGCATACACACAATGTGCTGGTCAGAGCCATCCAGGGAAGGCCATCGGTGGGGTCGGAAGTGTGTGTGTGTGTGTGTGTGTGTGTGTGTGTGTGTGTGTGTGTGTGTGTGTGTGTGTGTGTGTGTGTGTGTGTGTGTGTGTGTGTGTGTGTGTCAGGGCACTGAAACAGGAAACAGCTCTGTTAAAACATTAGACAATAGACAGAATGTCACCTTTGCCCTACTAGAACACACATGGTTGACCCTGGTCTTTAAATGGACTGTTACATCTCTCCCTCTCTCGCTCACCATCTCCTCCTGTCTCTCTCTCCCCCCTCTCTCTCTCTCCTCTGTTCCTCTCTCTCCTTTCTCTCTCTCTCTCTCACTTTATCTCACCATCCTCTGTTCCTCTCTCTCCTCTCTCCCTCCTCTCTCCCTCCTCTCTCCCTCTCCCTCTCCCTCTCCCTCCTCTCTCTCTTTCCCTCTCCCTCCTCTCTCTCTCTCTCTCTCTCTCCCTCCTCTCTCTCCTCTCTCTCCCTCTCTCCCTCTCCCTCCTCTCTCTCTCTCCTCTCTCTCTCCCTCTCCCTCCTCTCTCCCTCTCCCTCTCTCTCTCTCCTCTCTCTCTCCCTCTCCCTCCTCTCTCCCTCTCCCTCCTCTCTCTCTCCCTCCATCTCCCTCCTCTCTCCTTCCTCTCTCTCCCTCTCCCTCCTCTCTCTCCTCTCTTCCTGTTGAATCCCTACATCACTCTCTCTTTTCTTAGTCATCAGGGTTTGAACTCAAAGTCAGCAGCGCTCCAATCATCCCCAACCTGGAACAGTCTGACCTCTCTCTTCCTTATTCCAGAGAATGTCTTGGGACATGTTGATATCATGATAAATAATGGCCTCCAGTCAGCATGTCTATGTCCCAAATGACACCCTATTCCCTATATAGTGCACTACTTTAGACCAGGGCCCATAACCACCCTATTCCCTATATAGTGCACTACTTTAGACCAGGGCCCATAATCACCCTATTCCCTCTATAGTGCACTACTTTAGACCAGGGCCAATAACCACCGTATTCCCTATGTAGTGCACTGCATTTGACCAGGGCCATAGTGAATAGCCTGCCATTTAAAGACCCATCCAGACAGGGTCACAGAGCTGATAGTTAGTCCCTGTCTCAACCCTGTCCTGTAGAATATAAATATCACAAGAACAGGTTTTCTACAGTGGTTTTAGACATGATTCATAACATGTTCACAAATTAATCACAAATTGGCAAGAAAAACTGTCCATTCTCTGTTGTGTCAAGTATGACACGGAGAGTTGTGTTTCTTTCTATGGTATCTCTCTATGGGATAACTATGTAACTGTGCTCTGACTCTCTGACTCTCTGACTCTCTGACTCTCTGACTCCCTGACTCCCTGACTCCCTGACTCTCTGACTCTCTGACTCTCTGACACTCTGACTCTCTGACGTACACTCTCTGAGGTGACGTTGTTTGTGACACGCTCTTTTTCCTAAACTCTGTTTACACACAGTGGCTCCATTCTGGGTAGGACCACACACACCCGCCCCCTCTGATAAAATGTCCCAGAAGAATCCCAGAAGAATGTCAATATTATGTGACATTCTGTGGCCAACCAAGTCAACAGATGATTAAATGATTATCTACGAATCAATACTGTTACTACCTGTTTGGTTTGATCTATGACAAATATGTAACATGTGCTGACATTCTCCAAGGCCTCAAAACATGAGGAGGAGGGCACGGTAAGGGGTGAGGAAGAGGACCAGGTAGGGGGTGAGGAAGAGGACACGGTAGGTGGTGAGGAGGAGGACCAGGTAGGGGTAGAGGAGGAGGACCAGGTAGGGGTAGAGGAGGAGGACCAGGTAGGGGGTGAGGAGGAGGACCAGGTAGGTGGTGAGGAAGAGGACCAGGTAGGTGGTGAGGAGGAGGACCAGGTAGGGGGTGAGGAGGAGGACCAGGTAGGTGGTGAGGAAGAGGACCAGGTAGGTGGTGAGGAGGAGGACCAGGTAGGTGGTGAGGAGGACCAGGTAGGGGGGGAGGAGGACCAGGTAGGGGGTGAGGAGGACCAGGTAGGGGGGGAGGAGGAGGACCAGGTAGGTGGTGAGGAGGAGGACCAGGTAGGGGGTGAGGAGGACCAGGTAGGGGGGGAGGAGGACCAGGTAGGGGGTGAGGAGGACCAGGTAGGTGGTGAGGAGGAGGACCAGGTAGGTGGTGAGGAGGAGGACCAGGTAGGGGGAGGAGGAGGACCAGGTAGGGGGGGAGGAGGAGGACCAGGTAGGGGGGAGGAGGAGGACCAGGTATGGGGTGAGGAGGAGGGCCAGGTAGGTGGTGAGGAAGAGGACCAGATAAGGGGTGAGGAAGAGGACCAGGTAGGGGGGGAGGAGAAGGACCAGGTAGGGGGTGAGGGAGAGGACCAGGTAGGGGTGAGGAGGAGGACCAGGTAGGGGGTGAGGAGGAGGGCCAGGTAGGTGGTGAGGAAGAGGACCAGGTAAGGGGTGAGGAAGAGAACCAGGTAGGGGGGAGGAGGAGGACCAGGTATGGGGTGAGGAAGAGGACCAGGTAGGGGGGGAGGAGGAGGACCAGGTAGGGGTAGAGGAGGAGGACCAGGTAGGGGTAGAGGAGGAGGACCAGGTAGGTGGTGAGGAAGAGGACCAGGTAGGGGTTGAGGAGGAGGACCAGGTAGGGGGTGAGGAAGAGGACCAGGTAGGGGGTGAGGAGGAGGACCAGGTAGGGGGTGAGGAAGAGGACCAGGTAGGAGGTGAGGAAGAGGACCAGGTAGGGGATGAGGAGGAGGACCAGGTAGGGGGTGAGGAAGAGGACCAGGTAGGAGGTGAGGAGGAGAACCAGGTAGGAGGTGAGGAGGAGAACCAGGTAGGAGGTGAGGAGGAGAACCAGGTAGAAGGTGAGGAGGACCAGGTAGGAGATGAGGAGGACCAGGTAGGGGGTGAGGAGGACCAGGCAGGGGGTGAGGAAGAGGACCAGGTAGGGGGTGAGGAGGACCAGGTAGGGGGTGAGGAGGACCAGGTAGGAGGTGAGGAGGACCAGGTAGGGGGTGAGGAGGACCAGGTAGGGGGTGAGGAGGACCAGGTAGGTGGTGAGGAGGACCAGGTAGGTGGTGAGGAGGAGGACCTGTTAGGGGGGAGGAGGAGAACCAGGTAAGGGGTGAGGAGGAGAACCAGGTAGGGGGTGAGGAGGAGAACCAGGTAGGGGGTGAGGAGGAGGACCTGTTAGGGGGGAGGAGGAGAACCAGGTAAGGGGTGAGGAGGAGGACCAGGTAGGTGGTGAGGAGGACCAGGTAGGGGGTGAGGAGGAGGACCTATTAGGGGGGAGGAGGAGAACCAGGTAAGGGGTAAGGAGGAGAACCAGGTAGGGGGTGAGGAGGAGAACCAGGTAGGGGGTGAGGAGGAGAACCAGGTAGGAGGTGAGGAGGAGAACCAGGTAGGAGGTGAGTAGGACCAGGTAGGAGGTGAGGAGGACCAGGTAGGAGGTGAGGAGGACCAGGTAGGGGGTGAGGAGGACCAGGTAGGGGGTGAGGAGGACCAGGTATGGGGTAGAGGAGGAGGACCAGGTAGGGAATGAGGAAGAGGACAAGGTAGGAGATGAGGAAGAGGACCAGGTAGGAGGTGAGGAGGACCAGGTAGAGGGTGAGGAGGAGGACCAGGTAGGTGGTGAGGAAGAGGACCAGGTAGGGGGTGAGGAGGACCATGTAGGGGGTAGAGGAGGAGAACCAGGTAGGGGGAAGAGGAGGAGGACCAGGTAGGGGGGAGGAGGAGAACCAGGTAAGGGGTGAGGAGGAGAACCAGGTAGGGGGTGAGGAGGAGAACCAGGTAGGAGGTGAGGAGGAGAACCAGGTAGAAGGTGAGGAGGAGAACCAGGTAGGGGGTGAGGAGGAGAACCAGGTAGGAGGTGAGGAGGAGAACCAGGTAGAAGGTGAGGAGGAGAACCAGGTAGGGGGTGAGGAGGAGAACCAGGTAGGAGGTGAGGAGGAGAACCAGGTAGGAGGTGAGGAGGAGAACCAGGTAGAAGGTGAGGAGGACCAGGTAGGAGATGAGGAGGACCAGGTAGGGGGTGAGGAGGACCAGGCAGGGGGTGAGGAAGAGGACCAGGTAGGGGGTGAGGAGGACCAGGTAGGGGGTGAGGAGGACCAGGTAGGAGGTGAGGAGGACCAGGTAGGGGGTGAGGAGGACCAGGTAGGGGGTGAGGAGGACCAGGTAGGTGGTGAGGAGGACCAGGTAGGGGGTGAGGAGGAGGACCTGTTAGGGGGGAGGAGGAGAACCAGGTAAGGGGTGAGGAGGAGAACCAGGTAGGGGGTGAGGAGGAGAACCAGGTAGGGGGTGAGGAGGAGGACCAGGTAGGGGGAAGAGGAGGAGGACCAGGTAGGGGGGAGGAGGAGAACCAGGTAAGGGGTGAGGAGGAGAACCAGGTAAGGGGTGAGGAGGAGGACCAGGTAGGTGGTGAGGAGGAGGACCAGGTAGGGGGTGAGGAGGAGGACCAGGTAGGGGGGGAGGAGGAGGACCAGGTAGGGGGGGAGGAGGAGGACCAGGTAGGTGGTTAGGAGGAGAACCAGGTAGGGGGTGAGGAGGAGAACCAGGTAGGGGGTGAGGAGGAGAACCAGGTAGGGGGTGAGGAGGAGAACCAGGTAGGTGGTTAGGAGGAGAACCAGGTAGGGGGTGAGGAGGAGAACCAGGTAGGGGGTGAGGAGGAGAACCAGGTAGGGGGTGAGGAGGAGAACCAGGTAGGTGGTTAGGAGGAGAACCAGGTAGGGGGTGAGGAGGAGAACCAGGTAGGGGGTGAGGAGGAGGACCAGGTAGGGAGGTGAGGAGGCGGACCAGGTAGGTGGTGAGGAAGAGAACCAGGTAGGGGGTGAGGAGGAGAACCAGGTAGGGGGTGAGGAAGAGAACCAGGTAGGGGGTGAGGAAGAGAACCAGGTAGGGGGTGAGGAAGAGGACTAGGTAGGAGGTGAGGAAGAGGACTAGGTAGGGGGTGAGGAGGAGGACCAGGTACGGGGTGAGGAGGAGGACCAGGTAGGGGGGTGAGGAGGAGGACCAGGTAGGGGGTGAGGAAGAGGACCAGGTAGGGGGCGAGGAGGAGGACCAGGTACGGGGTGAGGAGGAGGACCAGGTAGGGGGGTGAGGAGGAGGACCAGGTAGGTGGTGAGGAAGAGGACCAGGTAGGGGGCGAGGAGGAGGACCATTCTTTTCCTCCCTCGTTATTAGCCAGATAATGATCAACACAGGTGACATGGTGGGCGGACCAGCTCAACAAGTCAATATGTTTTATCTGAGATACGATCCATCAAGTTGATCCATCAGCATCACACACACACAATATCAGATGTGTCAAGTTGTTTTGCCGGAGAGAGCGTCACACACACAGACACACACACAATATCAGATGTGTCAAGTTGTTTTGCCGGAGAGAGCGTCTCACACACACAGACACACACACAATATCAGATGTGTCAAGTTGTTTTGAGAGCGGAGAGAGCGTCACACACACAGACACACACACAATATCAGATGTGTCAAGTTGTTTTGAGAGCGGAGAGAGCGTCACACACACAGACACACACACAATATCAGATGTGTCAAGTTGTTTTGAGAGCGGAGAGAGCGTCACACACACAGACACACACACAATATCAGATGTGTCAAGTTGTTTTGAGAGCGGAGAGAGCGTCACACACACAGACACACACACAATATCAGATGTGTCAAGTTGTTTTGAGAGCGGAGAGAGCGTCACACACACAGACACACACACAATATCAGATGTGTCAAGTTGTTTTGAGAGCGGAGAGAGCGTCACACACAGAGATAAAACATCAACCACACGTCAACGATGTTATTACACCAGCCAGCCCACCAATCAGAATTGACCTGGGAGAGAGAGGTCCAGCCAATCACAGGCTAGATAAATATCCACCCTGGGGTCACCTGGGGTCATGGATGGGATTCCTTCCTGTTCTGGTGCACCAGTAATATCAACAACATGTTGCATCATGTCTGATGTAACATAACAAGATGTGGTCATCTATGACATGGAACCAGAAGAGTCCTAAGCAGGTTGACAGGTTGACAGGTTGACAGCAGGTTGACAGCAGGTTGACAGCAGGTTGACAGCAGGTTGGCAGCACGTTGACAGCAGGTTGACAGCAGGTTGGCAACAATATTTCAAGACATGGCATATGAGGGTGTAGTGAGATACCAGATGGGCTGGGGGATTCTCTTCTCGTAAATCATCTTTAAAAAAACATATACTTAAAAACTGGAAATCAACCAATCGTACGTTGTTAACACGACGGAAAGGTCAAGTGCTTTATTATCTACAAATTGAAAGTGCGTGGGAGACGGAGAGAAACAAAATGGTGGCGTTTGAGGTCGATGTGGCGGAGAGTGATGCAGGCGCTGGAGATGGGCGTGTGAGCAGGTGGGTCTGGGCAGGGAGGATGTAGTGGATGTTTGTATGATGTTGTGGTTTGAATGTGTATGTTTCGTAATTGTTAATGAAATACAAAATAAAATCGATTGGTAAGAGAAAAAAATACAGTGGTTGTTGTTGTAGAAAGGAAGATTTCTGTGAAACTAGCAAAAGGGAATGACAAAATAATGCTACTACGATCTACCATTGAGGCCTGTTAGCCACCAAGCTAACACAACAGTGTGCTACATTCGTTTTGCCTAGACACGCCAGAAGCTAGAAATAAGAGATTTTTTGCAATCGTTTTTGTGCACTGAGGTAAACAAAATGGCGGATGTCACAGCGGATTTAGTCACAGGCTAAAAACGTCCACAAGAGGGCAGCAAAGACGACAGAAAAAGCCACGGAGGACAAGCTCCACAGGCTCAAGAAGAGCAAAGCTCGGTCAGCTCACTAGCAAAATGAAGGAAGAGGATTGTCTTAAAGAAGATTAAGATAATTTGGAGACAGTGGAAGACTTACATCTACAGGACTTTGCCAAACTATACGGTCCCGTTTAGCTCAGCTGGTAGAGCATGGCACTTACAGCACCAGGGTTGTGGGTTTGATTCCCGTCGGGGACCAGTAGGAGGGGGAAAAAATATTTAAAAAAGATATGCATTCACTACTATAAGTTGCTCTGGATAAGAGCATCTGCTAAATTATGAAAATGTAAAACATGGAGAGTTTAAAAATGTACTAGCTCGCTTACCTGAAGATGAGAAGAATACTGATGAACTGGTTCAACCCTAAATCAGCAAGGATCAACAAATTGGGGCTGTTACTGGATGGATCAGCTCCTCAGGTTCAGCCTAAAGAAGAGGCAGAACACAAAAGCCTCTCTGAAGAAGAAGCTTTAGAACTTGACGGCTAGGGAGGAGCCACTGGCTCTACAGACAGCTATTACAGCATCCCGTTCTATGCTGAAGGCTAGGGAGGAGCCACTGGCTCTACAGACAGCTATTACAGCATCCCGTTCTATGCTGAAGGCTAAGGAGGAGCAACTGGCTCTACAGACAGCTATTACAGCATCCCGTTCTATGCTGAAGGCTAGGGAGGAGCCACTGGCTCTACAGACAGCTATTACAGCATCCCGTTCTATGCTGAAGGCTAGGGAGGAGCCACTGGCTCTACAGACAGCTATTACAGCATCCCGTTCTATGCTGAAGGCTAAGGAGGAGCCACTGGCTTTACAGACAGCTATTACAGCATCCCGTTCTATGCTGAAGGCTAGGGAGGAGCCACTGGCTCTACAGACAGCTATTACAGCATCCCGTTCTATGCTGAAGGCTAAGGAGGAGCCACTGGCTCTACAGACAGCTATTACAGCATCCCGTTCTATGCTGAAGGCTAGGGAGGAGCAACTGGCTCTACAGACAGCTATTACAGCATCCCGTTCTATGCTGAAGGCTAGGGAGGAGCCACTGGCTCTACAGACAGCTATTACAGCATCCCGTTCTATGCTGAAGGCTAGGGAGGAGCCACTGGCTCTACAGACAGCTATTACAGCATTCCGTTCTATGCTGAAGGCTAAGGAGGAGCCCCTGGCTCTACAGACAGCTATTACAGCATCCCGTTCTATGCTGAAGGCTAGGGAGGAGCCACTGGCTCTACAGACAGCTATTACAGCATCCCGTTCTATGCTGAAGGCTAGGGAGGAGCCACTGGCTCTACAGACAGCTATTACAGCATCCCGTTCTATGCTGAAGGCTAGGGAGGAGCCACTGGCTCTACAGACAGCTATTACAGCATCCCGTTCTATGCTGAAGGCTAAGGAGGAGCCACTGGCTCTACAGACAGCTATTACAGCATCCCGTTCTATGCTGAAGGCTAGGGAGGAGCCACTGGCTCTACAGACAGCTATTACAGCATCCCGTTCTATGCTGAAGGCTAGGGAGGAGCCACTGGCTCTACAGACAGCTATTACAGCATCCCGTTCTATGCTGAAGGCTAGGGAGGAGCCACTGGCTCTACAGACAGCTATTACAGCATCCCGTTCTATGCTGAAGGCTAAGGAGGAGGCACTGGCTCTACAGACAGCTATTACAGCATCCCGTTCTATGCTGAAGGCTAGGGAGGAGCAACTGCCTCTCCATCCTCCCGCCTCTCCCTCTCCCCCCTCCACCCGCTTCCCCCCTCCACCCGTCTCTCTCTCTTTCTCTCCTCTCTCTCTCCCGGTCTTTCTTTCTTTCTCTCTGTCCTAGTCTTTCTCCCCCCTCCACCCCTGTTTCCCCCCTCCACACCTCTCCTCTCTCTCTCCCGGTCTATCTCTCTGTCCTAGTCTCTCTCCACCCTCCACCCGTATCTCTCCCGGTCTTCCTCTCTGTCCTAGTCTTTCTCCCCCCTCCACCCCTGTCTCCCCCCTCCACACCTCTCTCTCCCGGTCTTCCTCTCTGTCCTAGTCTTTCTCCCCCCTCCACCCCTGTCTTCCCCCTCCACACCTCTCTCTCCCGGTCTTCCTCTCTGTCCTAGTCTTTCTCCCTCCGTGTCTTGGTTCCAGTGGCACAACTGACAGCACCCCAGCACAATTTCTTCACTTCACTTTTTCGGACAAGGGAAGATGAGGAAGAGGACGGGTATGAGGAGTGTGAATGCGTGTGTGTGTGTGTGTGCATGCGTGTGTGTGTGTGTGCATGCGTGTGTGTGTGTGTGTGTGTGTGTGTGCGTACGTGCATGTGTGTGTTGGACAGGACAAGCTGGGTCAGAAGGATCCCCAGAAACCATTCCCTTCTCTCTCCCTTAGGAAGAAGCAGACTCAGACCAGGGGTCTGAATGGGCCTGCGGAGTGTGTGTGTGTGTGTATATCTGTGTGAATGTGTGTGTGTGTTTGTATATCTCTGTGCATGCGTGTGTGTGTGTTTGCACACTTGGGGCGGCAGTCAGAGAGAGAAAGCCCATACAGATCAATGTTTGTCCTGTTATAGACCCAGTGCAGTTCTGTTTGTCCTGTTATAGACCCAGTGCAGTTCTGTTTGTCCTGTTATAGACCCAGTGCAGTTATGTTTGTCCTGTTATAGACCCAGTGCAGTTCTGTTTGTCCTGTTATAGACCCAGTGCAGTTCTGTTTGTCCTGTTATAGACCCACTGCAGTTCTGTTTGTCCTGTTATAGACTCAGTACAGTTCTGTTCAGATTTTTTTTTTTTGCTGAGTAGTACTGGTGTAGCTAACTACTGTAGCTACACACTACTGTTTTACCATGTAGCGGTGTAGCTAACTACTGGAACTACACACTACTGTTTTACCATGTAGCGGTGTAGCTAACTACTGGAACTACACACTACTGTTTTACCATGTAGCGGGGTAGCTAACTACTGGAACTACACACTACTGTTTTACCATGTAGCGGTGGAGCTAACTACTGGAATTACACACTACTGTTTTACCATGTAGCTAACTGCTGGAACAACACACTACTGTTTTACCATGTAGCGGTGTAGCTAACTACTGGAACTACACACTACTGTTTTACCATGTAGCGGTGTAGCTAACCACTGTAGCTACACACTACTGTTTTACCATGTAGCGGTGTAGCTAACCACTGGAACTACACACTACTGTTTTACCATGTAGCGGTGTAGCTAACTACTGGAACTACACACTACTGTTTTACCATGTAGCGGTGTAGCTAACTACTGGAACTACACACTACTGTTTTACCATGTAGCGGTGTAGCTAACTACTGGAACTACACACTACTGTTTTACCATGTAGCGGTGGAGCTAACTACTGGAAATACACACTACTGTTTTACCATGTAGCGGTGTAGCTAACTACTGGAACTACACACTACTGTTTTACCATGTAGCGGTGTAGCTAACTACTGGAACTACACACTACTGTTTTACCATGTAGCGGTGTAGCTAACTACTGGAACTACACACTACTGTTTTACCATGTAGCGGTGTAGCGGACTACTGGAACTACACACTACTGTTTTACCATGTAGCGGTGTAGCTAACTACTGGAACTACACACTACTGTTTTACCATGTAGCGGTGTAGATAACTACTGGAACTACACACTACTGTTTTACCATGTAGCGGTGTAGCTAACTACTGGAACTACA
Organism: Salvelinus alpinus; assembly: GCF_045679555.1. Classification (NCBI taxonomy): domain Eukaryota; kingdom Metazoa; phylum Chordata; class Actinopteri; order Salmoniformes; family Salmonidae; genus Salvelinus; species Salvelinus alpinus. The sequence goes on along the minus strand of NC_092112.1, from coordinate 7,601,894 downwards.
CACTACTGTTTTACCATGTAGCGGTGTAGCTAACTGCTGGAACTACACACTACTGTTTTACCATGTAGCGGGGTAGCTAACAACTGGAACTACACACTACTGTTTTACCATGTAGCGGTGTAGCTAACTACTGGAACTACACACTACTGTTTTACCATGTAGCGGTGTAGCTAACTACTGGAACTACACACTACTGTTTTACCATGTAGCGGTGTAGCTAACTACTGGAACTACACACTGCTGTTTTACCATGTAGCGGTGTAGCCAACTACTGGAACTACACACTACTGTTTTACCATGTAGCGGTGTAGCTAACCACTGTAGCTACACACTACTGTTTTACCATGTAGCGGTGTAGCTAACCACTGGAACTACACACTACTGTTTTACCATGTAGCGGTGTAGCTAACTACTGGAACTACACACTACTGTTTTACCATGTAGCGGTGTAGCTAACCACTGGAACTACACACTACTGTTTTACCATGTAGCGGTGTAGCTAACTACTGGAACTACACACTACTGTTTTACCATGTAGCGGCGTAGCTAACTACTGGAACTACACACTACTGTTTTACCATGTAGCGGCGTAGCTAACTACTGGAAATACACACTACTGTTTTACCATGTAGCGGTGTAGCTAACTACTGGAACTAAACACTACTGTTTTACCATGTAGCGGTGTAGCTAACTACTGGAACTACACACTACTGTTTTACCATGTAGCGCCGTAGCTAACTACTGGAAATACACACTACTGTTTTACCATGTAGCGGTGTAGCTAACTACTGGAACTACACACTACTGTTTTACCATGTAGCGGTGTAGCTAACTACTGGAACTACACACTACTGTTTTACCATGTAGCGGTGTAGCTAACTACTGGAACTAAACACTACTGTTTTACCATGTAGCGGTGTAGCTAACTACTGGAACTACACACTACTGTTTTACCATGTAGCGGTGTAGATAACTACTGGAACTACACACTACTGTTTTACCATGTAGCGGTGTAGCTAACTACTGGAACTACACACTACTGTTTTACCATGGAGCGGTGGAGCTAACTATTGGAACTACACACTACTGTTTTACCATGTAGCGGTGTAGCTAACTACTGGAACTACACACTACTGTTTTACCATGTAGCGGTGTAGCTAACCACTGGAACTACACACTACTGTTTTACCATGTAGCGGTGTAGCTAACTACTGGAACTACACACTACTGTTTTACCATGTAGCGGTGTAGCTAACTACTGGAACTACACACTACTGTTTTACCATGTAGCGGTGTAGCTAACTACTGGAACTACACACTACTGTTTTACCATGTAGCGGTGTAGCTAACTACTGGAACTACACACTACTGTTTTACCATGTAGCGGTGTAGCTAACTACTGGAACTACACACTACTGTTTTACCATGTAGCGGTGTAGCTAACTACTGGAACTACACACTACTGTTTTACCATGTAGCGGTGTAGCGGACTACTGGAACTACACACTACTGTTTTACCATGTAGCGGTGTAGCTAACTACTGGAACTACACACTACTGTTTTACCATGTAGCGGTGTAGATAACTACTGGAACTACACACTACTGTTTTACCATGTAGCGGTGTAGCTAACTACTGGAACTACACACTACTGTTTTACCATGTAGCGGTGTAGCTAACTGCTGGAACTACACACTACTGTTTTACCATGTAGCGGGGTAGCTAACAACTGGAACTACACACTACTGTTTTACCATGTAGCGGTGTAGCTAACTACTGGAACTACACACTACTGTTTTACCATGTAGCGGTGTAGCTAACTACTGGAACTACACACTACTGTTTTACCATGTAGCGGTGTAGCTAACTACTGGAACTACACACTACTGTTTTACCATGTAGCGGTGTAGCTAACTACTGGAACTACACACTACTGTTTTACCATGTAGCGGTGTAGCTAACTACTGGAACTACACACTACTGTTTTACCATGTAGCGGTGTAGCTAACTACTGGAACTACACACTACTGTTTTACCATGTAGCGGTGTAGCTAACCACTGTAGCTACACACTACTGTTTTACCATGTAGCGGTGTAGCTAACCACTGTAGCTACACACTACTGTTTTACCATGTAGCGGTGTAGCTAACCACTGTAGCTACACACTACTGTTTTACCATGTAGCGGTGTAGCTAACCACTGGAACTACACACTACTGTTTTACCATGTAGCGGTGTAGCTAACTACTGGAACTACACACTACTGTTTTACCATGGAGCGGTGTAGCTAACTACTGGAACTACACACTACTGTTTTACCATGTAGCGGCGTAGCTAACTACTGGAACTACACACTACTGTTTTACCATGTAGCGGTGTAGCTAACTACTGGAAATACACACTACTGTTTTACCATGTAGCGGTGTAGCTAACTACTGGAACTAAACACTACTGTTTTACCATGTAGCGGTGTAGCTAACTACTGGAACTACACACTACTGTTTTACCATGTAGCGGTGTAGCTAACTACTGGAAATACACACTACTGTTTTACCATGTAGCGGTGTAGCTAACTACTGGAACTACACACTACTGTTTTACCATGTAGCGGTGTAGCTAACTACTGGAACTACACACTACTGTTTTACCATGTAGCGGTGTAGCTAACTACTGGAACTAAACACTACTGTTTTACCATGTAGCGGTGTAGCTAACTACTGGAACTACACACTACTGTTTTACCATGTAGCGGTGTAGATAACTACTGGAACTACACACTACTGTTTTACCATGTAGCGGTGTAGCTAACTACTGGAACTACACACTACTGTTTTACCATGTAGCGGTGTAGCTAACTACTGGAACTACACACTACTGTTTTACCATGTAGCGGTGTAGCTAACTACTGGAACTACACCCTACTGTTTTACCATGTAGCGGTGTAGCTAACCACTGGAACTACACACTACTGTTTTACCATGTAGCGGTGTAGCTAACTACTGGAACTACACACTACTGTTTTACCATGTAGCGGTGTAGCTAACTACTGGAACTACACACTACTGTTTTACCATGTAGCGGTGTAGCTAACTACTGGAAATACACACTACTGTTTTACCATGTAGCGGTGTAGCTAACTACTGGAACTACACACTACTGTTTTACCATGTAGCGGTGTAGCTAACTACTGGAACTACACACTACTGTTTTACCATGTAGCGGTGTAGCTAACTACTGGAACTACACACTACTGTTTTACCATGTAGCGGTGTAGCGGACTACTGGAACTACACACTACTGTTTTACCATGTAGCGGTGTAGCTAACTACTGGAACTACACACTACTGTTTTACCATGTAGCGGTGTAGATAACTACTGGAACTACACACTACTGTTTTACCATGTAGCGGTGTAGCTAACTACTGGAACTACACACTACTGTTTTACCATGTAGCGGTGTAGCTAACTGCTGGAACTACACACTACTGTTTTACCATGTAGCGGGGTAGCTAACTACTGGAACTACACACTACTGTTTTACCATGTAGCGGGGTAGCTAACTACTGGAACTACACACTACTGTTTTACCATGTAGCGGTGTAGCTAACTACTGGAACTACACACTACTATTTTACCATGTAGCGGTGTAGCTAACTACTGGAACTACACACTACTGTTTTACCATGTAGCGGTGTAGCTAACTACTGGAACTACACACTACTGTTTTACCATGTAGCGGTGTAGCTAACTACTGGAACTACACACTACTGTTTTACCATGTAGCGGTGTAGCTAACTACTGGAACTACACACTACTGTTTTACCATGTAGCGGTGTAGCTAACCACTGTAGCTACACACTACTGTTTTACCATGTAGCGGTGTAGCTAACTACTGGAACTACACACTACTGTTTTACCATGTAGCGGTGTAGCTAACTACTGGAACTACACACTACTGTTTTACCATGTAGCGGTGTAGCTAACTACTGGAACTACACACTACTGTTTTACCATGTAGCGGCGTAGCTAACTACTGGAACTACACACTACTGTTTTACCATGTAGCGGTGTAGCTAACTACTGGAAATACACACTACTGTTTTACCATGTAGCGGTGTAGCTAACTACTGGAACTAAACACTACTGTTTTACCATGTAGCGGTGTAGCTAACAACTGGAACTACACACTACTGTTTTACCATGTAGCGGTGTAGCTAACTACTGGAACTACACACTACTGTTTTACCATGTAGCGGTGTAGATAACTACTGGAACTACACACTACTGTTTTACCATGTAGCGGTGTAGCTAACTACTGGAACTACACACTACTGTTTTACCATGTAGCGGTGTAGCTAACTACTGGAACTACACACTACTGTTTTACCATGTAGCGGTGTAGCTAACTACTGGAACTACACACTACTGTTTTACCATGTAGCGGTGTAGCTAACTACTGGAACTACACACTACTGTTTTACCATGTAGCGGGGTAGCTAACTACTGGAACTACACACTACTGTTTTACCATGTAGCGGTGTAGCTAACTACTGGAACTACACACTACTGTTTTACCATGTAGCGGTGTAGCTAACTACTGGAACTACACACTACTGTTTTACCATGTAGCGGTGTAGCTAACTACTGGAACTACACACTACTGTTTTACCATGTAGCGGTGTAGCTAACTACTGTAGCTACACACTACTGTTTTACCATGTAGCGGCGTAGCTAACTACTGGAACTACACACTACTGTTTTACCATGTAGCGGTGTAGCTAACTACTGGAACTACACACTACCGTTTTACCATGTAGCGGTGTAGCTAACTACTGGAACTACACACTACTGTTTTACCATGTAGCGGGGTAGCTAACTACTGGAACTACACACTACTGTTTTACCATGTAGCGGTGTAGCTAACTACTGGAACTACACACTACTATTTTACCATGTAGAGGTGTAGCTAACTACTGGAACTACACACTACTGTTTTACCATGTAGCGGTGTAGCTAACTACTGGAACTACACACTACTGTTTTACCATGTAGCGGTGTAGCTAACTACTGGAACTACACACTACTGTTTTACCATGTAGCGGTGTAGCTAACTACTGGAACTACACACTACTGTTTTACCATGTAGCGGTGTAGCTAACCACTGTAGCTACACACTACTGTTTTACCATGTAGGGGTGTAGCTAACCACTGGAACTACACACTACTGTTTTACCATGTAGCGGTGTAGCTAACTACTGGAACTACACACTACTGTTTTACCATGTAGCGGTGTAGCTAACTACTGGAACTACACACTACTGTTTTACCATGTAGCGGCGTAGCTAACTACTGGAACTACACACTACTGTTTTACCATGTAGCGGTGTAGCTAACTACTGGAACTACACACTACTGTTTTACCATGTAGCGGTGTAGCTAACTACTGGAACTACACACTACTGTTTTACCATGTAGCGGTGTAGCTAACTACTGGAACTACACACTACTGTTTTACCATGTAGCGGTGTAGCTAACTACTGGAACTACACACTACTGTTTTACCATGTAGCGGTGTAGATAACTACTGGAACTACACACTACTGTTTTACCATGTAGCGGTGTAGCTAACTACTGGAACTACACACTACTGTTTTACCATGTAGCGGTGTAGCTAACTACTGGAACTACACACTACTGTTTTACCATGTAGCGGTGTAGCTAACTACTGGAACTACACACTACTGTTTTACCATGTAGCGGTGTAGCTAACTACTGGAACTACACACTACTGTTTTACCATGTAGCGGGGTAGCAAACTACTGGAACTACACACTACTGTTTTACCATGTAGCGGTGTAGCTAACTACTGGAACTACACACTACTGTTTTACCATGTAGCGGTGTAGCTAACTACTGGAACTACACACTACTGTTTTACCATGTAGCGGTGTAGCTAACTACTGGAACTACACACTACTGTTTTACCATGTAGCGGTGTAGCTAACTACTGGAGCTACACACTACTGTTTTACCATGTAGCGGTGTAGCTAACTACTGGAACTACACACTACTGTTTTACCATGTAGCGGTGTAGCTAACTACTGGAACTACACACTACCGTTTTACCATGTAGCGGTGTAGCTAACTACTGGAACTACACACTACTGTTTTACCATGTAGCGGTGTAGATAACTACTGGAACTACACACTACTGTTTTACCATGTAGCGGTGTAGCTAACTACTGGAACTACACACTACTGTTTTACCATGTAGCGGTGTAGCTAACTACTGGAACTACACACTACTGTTTTACCATGTAGCGGTGTAGCTAACCACTGTAGCTACACACTACTGTTTTACCATGTAGGGGTGTAGCTAACCACTGGAACTACACACTACTGTTTTACCATGTAGCGGTGTAGCTAACTACTGGAACTACACACTACTGTTTTACCATGTAGCGGTGTAGCTAACTACTGGAACTACACACTACTGTTTTACCATGTAGCGGCGTAGCTAACTACTGGAACTACACACTACTGTTTTACCATGTAGCGGTGTAGCTAACTACTGGAAATACACACTACTGTTTTACCATGTAGCGGTGTAGCTAACTACTGGAACTAAACACTACTGTTTTACCATGTAGCGGTGTAGCTAACTACTGGAACTACACACTACTGTTTTACCATGTAGCGGTGTAGCTAACTACTGGAACTACACACTACTGTTTTACCATGTAGCGGTGTAGATAACTACTGGAACTACACACTACTGTTTTACCATGTAGCGGTGTAGCTAACTACTGGAACTACACACTACTGTTTTACCATGTAGCGGTGTAGCTAACTACTGGAACTACACACTACTGTTTTACCATGTAGCGGTGTAGCTAACTACTGGAACTACACACTACTGTTTTACCATGTAGCGGTGTAGCTAACTACTGGAACTACACACTACTGTTTTACCATGTAGCGGGGTAGCTAACTACTGGAACTACACACTACTGTTTTACCATGTAGCGGTGTAGCTAACTACTGGAACTACACACTACTGTTTTACCATGTAGCGGTGTAGCTAACTACTGGAACTACACACTACTGTTTTACCATGTAGCGGTGTAGCTAACTACTGGAACTACACACTACTGTTTTACCATGTAGCGGTGTAGCTAACTACTGTAGCTACACACTACTGTTTTACCATGTAGCGGCGTAGCTAACTACTGGAACTACACACTACTGTTTTACCATGTAGCGGTGTAGCTAACTACTGGAACTACACACTACCGTTTTACCATGTAGCGGTGTAGCTAACTACTGGAACTACACACTACTGTTTTACCATGTAGCGGGGTAGCTAACTACTGGAACTACACACTACTGTTTTACCATGTAGCGGTGTAGCTAACTACTGGAACTACACACTACTATTTTACCATGTAGAGGTGTAGCTAACTACTGGAACTACACACTACTGTTTTACCATGTAGCGGTGTAGCTAACTACTGGAACTACACACTACTGTTTTACCATGTAGCGGTGTAGCTAACTACTGGAACTACACACTACTGTTTTACCATGTAGCGGTGTAGCTAACTACTGGAACTACACACTACTGTTTTACCATGTAGCGGTGTAGCTAACCACTGTAGCTACACACTACTGTTTTACCATGTAGGGGTGTAGCTAACCACTGGAACTACACACTACTGTTTTACCATGTAGCGGTGTAGCTAACTACTGGAACTACACACTACTGTTTTACCATGTAGCGGTGTAGCTAACTACTGGAACTACACACTACTGTTTTACCATGTAGCGGCGTAGCTAACTACTGGAACTACACACTACTGTTTTACCATGTAGCGGTGTAGCTAACTACTGGAAATACACACTACTGTTTTACCATGTAGCGGTGTAGCTAACTACTGGAACTAAACACTACTGTTTTACCATGTAGCGGTGTAGCTAACTACTGGAACTACACACTACTGTTTTACCATGTAGCGGTGTAGCTAACTACTGGAACTACACACTACTGTTTTACCATGTAGCGGTGTAGATAACTACTGGAACTACACACTACTGTTTTACCATGTAGCGGTGTAGCTAACTACTGGAACTACACACTACTGTTTTACCATGTAGCGGTGTAGCTAACTACTGGAACTACACACTACTGTTTTACCATGTAGCGGTGTAGCTAACTACTGGAACTACACACTACTGTTTTACCATGTAGCGGTGTAGCTAACTACTGGAACTACACACTACTGTTTTACCATGTAGCGGGGTAGCTAACTACTGGAACTACACACTACTGTTTTACCATGTAGCGGTGTAGCTAACTACTGGAACTACACACTACTGTTTTACCATGTAGCGGTGTAGCTAACTACTGGAACTACACACTACTGTTTTACCATGTAGCGGTGTAGCTAACTACTGGAACTACACACTACTGTTTTACCATGTAGCGGTGTAGCTAACTACTGTAGCTACACACTACTGTTTTACCATGTAGCGGCGTAGCTAACTACTGGAACTACACACTACTGTTTTACCATGTAGCGGTGTAGCTAACTACTGGAACTACACACTACCGTTTTACCATGTAGCGGTGTAGCTAACTACTGGAACTACACACTACTGTTTTACCATGTAGCGGTGTAGCTAACTACTGTAGCTACACACTACTGTTTTACCATGTAGCGGCGTAGCTAACTACTGGAACTACACACTACTGTTTTACCATGTAGCGGTGTAGCTAACTACTGGAACTACACACTACTGTTTTACCATGTAGCGGTGTAGCTAACTACTGTAGCTAACTACTGTTTTACCATGTAGCATTGTAGCTAACTACTGGAAATACAACATTGTTTCTGTGTTTAATAGGCTGAATAACACATTCTGTTAACATATGACCCTAAACTAATCTGTTCTTGCAATTTGTTGTCCATGATATTACAGATTTACTACTTTTTGAAAGTAACTCTAGTTAAGTAAACTATATAGCCTTAGTGTAGCTTAACCTTGTCCAGCTTGGTAAACTCTATTTTTAGAGTAGATTCCCCAACATTGACGGTTGGACTTGTTTCCTGTGGGTCAATGGCCTTTGTTAACTGCAAACTCCGAACACATGTACCAAATACTAGGCCTGTGACCTTGGTCATGTGCTATGGAGGTCACTTACCTCTCTCTCTTTCTCCCTCCCTCCCTCCCTCCCTCCCTCCCTCCCTCCCTCCCTCCCTCCCTCTCTCTCCCTCCCTCCCTCCCTCCCTCCTGTTTAGTCTACCTCAGGAGGTGTGTCGGACCAATACAGAGACAGGAAATGAAACAAGCCCCTTTCAGAAGACAGAGAGGGGGAGCTGCGATCGTGTTATGGGGACTGGCTGGTCTAGCGCCACTGGTAAACATGTCTACAGTGTCGGCATTATTTTGAATACGACCTTCTTCCCTTTGACATAACCTCCATCTTTCCCCTCTGTCTTCCCATCTCAATATGTACAAAAACAATTAGAATAATGACAATTATTTTGTAAAAAGGCAGCTAGACCTTTCTCCATTCACACATCATATTCCTTTTGGGTAACACGTTACTTGACACCCAGTGTCATAATATGTCATGATTTAGGGCTGCGAAGTGGCGCAGCGGTCTAAGACACTGCATCTCAGTGCAAGAGGCGTCACTGCAGTACCTGACAACCAACAATTTACGACTTTGGAATGAGACTGACGTGAGGTAAAGAATAATTCATTAATTAGAAGACTAATTGATCAGATATTAAAATATCTGAAGAGTTATATTCGGGAAAATTATAACTTTCTAATCTGAATATTTTCCTTGGTGCCCCAACTTCCTAGTTAATTACATTTACATGATTAGTTTAATCACGTAACAATAATTACAGAGAATTGATTTGATAAAATAAGTCTTCACTTATATTGATGCCAAAGACACGACATATCTGATCAGACTCATTTAGCATGCTAAGAATCACACTGACCCTACTGTCTCTCTGTACTGACCCTACTGTCTCTCTGTACTGACCCTACTGTCTCTCTGTACTGACCCTACTGTCTCTCTTAGGAAACACACTGACCCTACTGTCTCTCTGTACTGACCCTACTGTCTCTCTTAGGAAACACACTGACCCTACTGTCTCTCTGTACTGACCCTACTGTCTCTCTTAGGAATCACACTGACCCTACTGTCTCTCTGTAACACTGACCCTACTGTCTCTCTTAGGAATCACACTGACCCTACTGTCTCTCTTAGGAATCACACTGACCCTACTGTCTCTCTTAGGAAACACACTGACCCTACTGTCTCTCTTAGGAAATCACACTGACCCTACTGTCTCTCTTAGGAAACACACTGACCCTACTGTCTCTCTTAGGAATCACACTGACCCTACTGTCTCTCTTAGGAAACACACTGACCCTACTGTCTCTCTTAGGAATCACACTGACCCTACTGTCTCTCTTAGGAATCACACTGACCCTACTGTCTCTCTTAGGAAACACACTGACCCTACTGTCTCTCTTAGGAATCACACTGACCCTACTGTCTCTCTTAGGAAACACACTGACCCTACTGTCTCTCTTAGGAAACACACTGACCCTACTGTCTCTCTTAGGAAACACACTGACCCTACTGTCTCTCTTAGGAATCACACTGACCCTACTGTCTCTCTGTACTGACCCTACTGTCTCTCTTAGGAAACACACTGACCCTACTGTCTCTCTTAGGAATCACACTGACCCTACTGTCTCTCTTAGGAAACACACTGACCCTACTGTCTCTCTTAGGAATCACACTGACCCTACTGTCTCTCTTAGGAAACACACTGACCCTACTGTCTCTCTTAGGAATCACACTGACCCTACTGTCTCTCTTAGGAATCACACTGACCCTACTGTCTCTCTTAGGAATCACACTGACCCTACTGTCTCTCTTAGGAATCACACTGACCCTACTGTCTCTCTTAGGAAACACACTGACCCTACTGTCTCTCTTAGGAATCACACTGACCCTACTGTCTCTCTTAGGAAACACACTGACCCTACTGTCTCTCTGTACTGACCCTACTGTCTCTCTTAGGAAACACACTGACCCTACTGTCTCTCTTAGGAATCACACTGACCCTACTGTCTCTCTTAGGAAACACACTGACCCTACTGTCTCTCTGTACTGACCCTACTGTCTCTCTTAGGAATCACACTGACCCTACTGTCTCTCTTAGGAAACACACTGACCCTACTGTCTCTCTTAGGAATCACACTGACCCTACTGTCTCTCTGTACTGACCCTACTGTCTCTCTGTACTGACCCTACTGTCTCTCTTAGGAAACACACTGACCCTACTGTCTCTCTTAGGAATCACACTGACCCTACTGTCTCTCTGTACTGACCCTACTGTCTCTCTTAGGAAACACACTGACCCTACTGTCTCTCTTAGGAAACACACTGACCCTACTGTCTCTCTTAGGAATCACACTGACCCTACTGTCTCTCTTAGGAAACACACTGACCCTACTGTCTCTCTTAGGAATCACACTGACCCTACTGTCTCTCTTAGGAAACACACTGACCCTACTGTCTCTCTGTACTGACCATACTGTCTCTCTTAGGAATCACACTGACCCTACTGTCTCTCTTAGGAAACACACTGACCCTACTGTCTCTCTGTACTGACCCTACTGTCTCTCTTAGGAAACACACTGACCCTACTGTCTCTCTTAGGAATCACACTGACCCTACTGTCTCTCTTAGGAAACACACTGACCCTACTGTCTCTCTGTACTGACCCTACTGTCTCTCTACACTGACCCTACTGTCTCTCTTAGGAATCACACTGACCCTACTGTCTCTCTTAGGAAACACACTGACCCTACTGTCTCTCTTAGGAATCACACTGACCCTACTGTCTCTCTTAGGAATCACACTGACCCTACTGTCTCTCTTAGGAAACACACTGACCCTACTGTCTCTCTGTACTGACCCTACTGTCTCTCTTAGGAATCACACTGACCCTACTGTCTCTCTTAGGAATCACACTGACCCTACTGTCTCTCTGTACTGACCCTACTGTCTCTCTGTACTGACCCTACTGTCTCTCTTAGGAAACACACTGACCCTACTGTCTCTCTTAGGAAACACACTGACCCTACTGTCTCTCTTAGGAAACACACTGACCCTACTGTCTCTCTTAGGAATCACACTGACCCTACTGTCTCTCTTAGGAATCACACTGACCCTACTGTCTCTCTTAGGAAACACACTGACCCTACTGTCTCTCTTAGGAATTACACTGACCTACTGTCTCTCTTAGGAATCACACTGACCCTACTGTCTCTCTTAGGAAACACACTGACCCTACTGTCTCTCTTAGGAATACACACTGACCCTACTGTCTCTCTTAGGAAACACACTGACCCTACTGTCTCTCTTAGGAAACACACTGACCCTACTGTCTCTCTTAGGAATCACACTGACCCTACTGTCTCTCTTAGGAAACACACTGACCCTACTGTCTCTCTGTACTGACCCTACTGTCTCTCTGTACTGACCCTACTGTCTCTCTTAGGAAACACACTGACCCTACTGTCTCTCTTAGGAATCACACTGACCCTACTGTCTCTCTTAGGAAACACACTGACCCTACTGTCTCTCTTAGGAATCACACTGACCCTACTGTCTCTCTTAGGAATCACACTGACCCTACTGTCTCTCTGTACTGACCCTACTGTCTCTCTTAGGAAACACACTGACCCTACTGTCTCTCTGTACTGACCCTACTGTCTCTCTTAGGAATCACACTGACCCTACTGTCTCTCTGTACTGACCCTACTGTCTCTCTTAGGAATCACACTGACCCTACTGTCTCTCTTAGGAATCACACTGACCCTACTGTCTCTCTAGGAATCACACTGACCCTACTGTCTCTCTTAGGAAACACACTGACCCTACTGTCTCTCTTAGGAATCACACTGACCCTACTGTCTCTCTTAGGAAACACACTGACCCTACTGTCTCTCTTAGGAAACACACTGACCCTACTGTCTCTCTGTACTGACCCTACTGTCTCTCTTAGGAAACACACTGACCCTACTGTCTCTCTTAGGAAACACACTGACCCTACTGTCTCTCTTAGGAAACACACTGACCCTACTGTCTCTCTTAGGAAACACACTGACCCTACTGTCTCTCTTAGGAATCACACTGACCCTACTGTCTCTCTTAGGAAACACACTGACCCTACTGTCTCTCTTAGGAAACACACTGACCCTACTGTCTCTCTTAGGAAACACACTGACCCTACTGTCTCTCTTAGGAAACACACTGACCCTACTGTCTCTCTTAGGAATCACACTGACCCTACTGTCTCTCTTAGGAATCACACTGACCCTACTGTCTCTCTTAGGAAACACACTGACCCTACTGTCTCTCTTAGGAAACACACTGACCCTACTGTCTCTCTTAGGAAACACACTGACCCTACTGTCTCTCTTAGGAAATCACACTGACCCTACTGTCTCTCTTAGGAAACACACTGACCCTACTGTCTCTCTTAGGAATCACACTGACCCTACTGTCTCTCTTAGGAAACACACTGACCCTACTGTCTCTCTTAGGAAACACACTGACCCTACTGTCTCTCTTAGGAATCACACTGACCCTACTGTCTCTCTTAGGAATCACACTGACCCTACTGTCTCTCTTAGGAAACACACTGACCCTACTGTCTCTCTTAGGAAACACACTGACCCTACTGTCTCTCTTAGGAAACACACTGACCCTACTGTCTCTCTGTACTGACCCTACTGTCTCTCTGTACTGACACCTACTGTCTCTCTGTACTGACCCTACTGTCTCTCTGTACTGACCCTACTGTCTCTCTTAGGAAACACACTGACCCTACTGTCTCTCTTAGGAAACACACTGACCCTACTGTCTCTCTGTACTGACCCTACTGTCTCTCTTAGGAATCACACTGACCCTACTGTCTCTCTTAGGAATCACACTGACCCTACTGTCTCTCTTAGGAATCACACTGACCCTACTGTCTCTCTTAGGAAACACACTGACCCTACTGTCTCTCTGTACTGACCCTACTGTCTCTCTTAGGAAACACACTGACCCTACTGTCTCTCTTAGGAATCACACTGACCCTACTGTCTCTCTTAGGAAACACACTGACCCTACTGTCTCTCTGTACTGACCCTACTGTCTCTCTTAGGAAACACACTGACCCTACTGTCTCTCTTAGGAATCACACTGACCCTACTGTCTCTCTTAGGAAACACACTGACCCTACTGTCTCTCTGTACTGACCCTACTGTCTCTCTTAGGAAACACACTGACCCTACTGTCTCTCTGTACTGACCCTACTGTCTCTCTGTACTGACCCTACTGTCTCTCTTAGGAAACACACTGACCCTACTGTCTCTCTTAGGAAACACACTGACCCTACTGTCTCTCTGTACTGACCCTACTGTCTCTCTTAGGAATCACACTGACCCTACTGTCTCTCTTAGGAAACACACTGACCCTACTGTCTCTCTTAGGAATCACACTGACCCTACTGTCTCTCTTAGGAAACACACTGACCCTACTGTCTCTCTGTACTGACCCTACTGTCTCTCTTAGGAAACACACTGACCCTACTGTCTCTCTTAGGAAACACACTGACCCTACTGTCTCTCTTAGGAATCACACTGACCCTACTGTCTCTCTTAGGAAACACACTGACCCTACTGTCTCTCTTAGGAAACACACTGACCCTACTGTCTCTCTTAGGAAACACACTGACCCTACTGTCTCTCTTAGGAAACACACTGACCCTACTGTCTCTCTTAGGAAACACACTGACCCTACTGTCTCTCTGTACTGACCCTACTGTCTCTCTTAGGAATCACACTGACCCTACTGTCTCTCTTAGGAAACACACTGACCCTACTGTCTCTCTTAGGAAACACACTGACCCTACTGTCTCTCTTAGGAAACACACTGACCCTACTGTCTCTCTTAGGAAACACACTGACCCTACTGTCTCTCTTAGGAAACACACTGACCCTACTGTCTCTCTTAGGAAACACACTGACCTTACTGTCTCTCTTAGGAAACACACTGACCCTACTGTCTCTCTTAGGAAACACACTGACCCTACTGTCTCTCTGTACTGACCCTACTGTCTCTCTTAGGAATCACACTGACCCTACTGTCTCTCTTAGGAAACACACTGACCCTACTGTCTCTCTGTACTGACCCTACTGTCTCTCTTAGGAAACACACTGACCCTACTGTCTCTCTGTACTGACCCTACTGTCTCTCTTAGGAATCACACTGATTGATAAGAGAAGAGCTCACCTACTGGTTTTTGGAGCAGTATTTTACAGTGACCCAATAGTTAGTAGCTTGTATCCACCCGATGACTCAAAACTAGGGCTGTGGCGGTCACAACATTTCATCAGCCGGTGATTGTCAAGCAAATAACTGGTCGGTCTCACGGTAATTAACCGTTCATTAACATAAACACAGTTAGCATCTCCTGGCTTCCACACAGACTACAAGCCACTGATGAAGACCTCTGGAACATCTACATGTTAAAAAGTCTAATAAATCCACGTGATACAGCCTCCACCTCCACAATAAATACATTATTTATTTTAAACAGGTCTAAAGAAACATGATATGAAGAAAATGTAGTCAATTTCAGAAGAACAGAATATCATACTCTGAGTTGTCCTTATGTTAGGTCCTGATCTGGCTATGCCAAATGGCTGTGGGCTACACTAGTTCATTTAGCAGGTCCTGATCTGGCTATGCCATATGGCTGTGGGCTACACTAGTTCATTTAGCAGGTCCTGATCTGGCTATGCCATATGGCTGTGGGCTACACTAGTTCATTTAGCAGGTCCTGATCTGGCTATGCCATATGGCTGTGGCTACACTAGTTCATTTAGCAGGTCCTGATCTGGCTATGCCATATGGCTGTGGCTACACTAGTTCATTTAGCAGGTCCTGATCTGGCTATGCCAAATGGCTGTGGGCTACACTAGTTCATTTAGCAGGTCCTGATCTGGCTATGCCATATGGCTGTGGCTACACTAGTTCATTTAGCAGGTCCTGATCTGGCTATGCCATATGGCTGTGGCTACACTAGTTCATTTAGCAGGTCCTGATCTGTCTATGCCATATGGCTGTGGGCTACACTAGTTCATTTAGCAGGTCCTGATCTGGCTATGCCATATGGCTGTGGGCTACACTAGTTCATTTAGCAGGTCCTGATCTGGCTATGCCAGATGGCTGTGGGCTACACTAGTTCATTTAGCAGGTCCTGATCTGACTATGCCAAATGGCTGTGGGCTACACTAGTTCATTTAGCAGGTCCTGATCTGGCTATGCCATATGGCTGTGGCTACACTAGTTCATTTAGCAGGTCCTGATCTGGCTATGCCATATGGCTGTGGCTACACTAGTTCATTTAGCAGGTCCTGATCTGGCTATGCCAAATGGCTGTGGGCTACACTAGTTCATTTAGCAGGTCCTGATCTGGCTATGCCATATGGCTGTGGCTACACTAGTTCATTTAGCAGGTCCTGATCTGGCTATGCCATATGGCTGTGGCTACACTAGTTCATTTAGCAGGTCCTGATCTGTCTATGCCATATGGCTGTGGGCTACACTAGTTCATTTAGCAGGTCCTGATCTGGCTATGCCATATGGCTGTGGGCTACACTAGTTCATTTAGCAGGTCCTGATCTGGCTATGCCAGATGGCTGTGGGCTACACTAGTTCATTTAGCAGGTCCTGATCTGGCTATGCCATATGGCTGTGGGCTACACTAGTTCATTTAGCAGGTCCTGATCTGGCTATGCCATATGGCTGTGGGCTACACTAGTTCATTTAGCAGGTCCTGATCTGGCTATGCCATATGGCTGTGGGCTACACTAGTTCATTTAGCAGGTCCTGATCTGGCTATGCCATATGGCTGTGGCTACACTAGTTCATTTAGCAGGTCCTGATCTGGCTATGCCAAATGGCTGTGGGCTACACTAGTTCATTTAGCAGGTCCTGATCTGGCTATGCCATATGGCTGTGGGCTACACTAGTTCATTTAGCAGGTCCTGATCTGGCTATGCCATATGGCTGTGGGCTACACTAGTTCATTTAGCAGGTCCTGATCTGGCTATGCCATATGGCTGTGGCTACACTAGTTCATTTAGCAGGTCCTGATCTGGCTATGCCATATGGCTGTGGGCTACACTAGTTCATTTAGCAGGTCCTGATCTGACTATGCCATATGGCTGTGGGCTACACTAGTTCATTTAGCAGGTCCTGATCTGGCTATGCCATATGGCTGTGGGCTACACTAGTTCATTTAGCAGGTCCTGATCTGACTATGCCAAATGGCTGTGGGCTTCACTAGTTCATTTAGCAGGTCCTGATCTGGCTATGCCATATGGCTGTGGCTACACTAGTTCATTTAGCAGGTCCTGATCTGGCTATGCCATATGGCTGTGGGCTACACTAGTTCATTTAGCAGGCAAGATTTGGACAGAGGAACTCTGCCTAGAAGGCCAGCATCACGGAGTCGCCTCTTCACTGTTGATGTTGAGACTGGTGTTTTCTGGGTACTATTTAATGAAGCTGCCAGGTGAGGACTTCTACACCTGCATTGCTTACTGTTTGGGGTTTTAGGCTGGGTTTTTTGTACAGCACTTCGAGATATTAGCTGATGTACGAAGGGCTATATAAAATAAATTTGATTGAAATTTGATTGATTGTGAGGCGTCTGTTTCTCAAACTAGACACTCTAATGTACTTGTTCTCTTGCTCAGTTGTGCACCGGGGCCTCCCACTCCTCTTTCTATTCTGGTTAAAGCCAGTTTGTGCTGTTGTGTGAAGGGAGTAGTACACAGCGTTGTACGAGATCTTCAGTTTCTTGGAAATTTCTCACATGGAATAACCTTCATTTCTCAGAACAAGAATAGACTGACAAGTTTCAGAAGAAAGGTCTTTGTTTCTGGCCATTTTGAGCCTGTAATCGAACCCACAAACTAATGATGCTCCAGATACTCAACTAGTCTAAAGAAGGCCAGTTTTCTTGCTTCTTTATTCAGAACAACAGTTTTCAGCTGTGCTAACATAATTGCAAAAGGGTTTTCTAATGATCAATTAGCCTTTTAAAATTATAAACTTGGATTAGCTAACACAACGTGCCATTGGAGCACAGGAGTGATGGTTGCTGATAATGGGCCTCTGTACACCTATGTAGATATTCCATTAAAAATCAGCCGTTTCCAGCTACAATAGTCATTTACAACATTAACAATGTCTACACTGTATTTCTGATCAATTTGATGTTATTTTAATGGACAAAAAAATGGGCTTTTCTTTCAAGAACAAGGACATTTCTATGTGACCCCAAACTTTTGATTCTCTATGTTGGTTAGGTCGGGGTGTAACTAGGGCGGGGTGTTCCTATCTAGGTTGTCTAGTTCTATGTTGGCCTGGTATGGTTCCCAGTCAGAGGCAGCTGTTTATCGTTGTCTCTGATTGGGGATCATATTTAGGCAGCCATTTTCCCTTTGTGCTTTGTGGGATCTTGTTTATGTGTAGTTGCCTGTGTGCACTGCATGAGCTTCACGTTTATTCTTTATTGTTTTTTTTTGTGCATTTCACTAATAAAATATGTGGAACCCAGATCACTCTGCACGTTGGTCCGAGTATGCTTACGACGGTCGTGACAGACCCCAAACTTTTGAACGGTAGTGTATACTAAATAATATATGTGTGAAATTTGTTTTAAATTTAGAATGGACAATTTATAGAGCTTGAAGAAGCCTAATTACCGTGACCGCAACAGCCCTATTCACAACATCAACGTGTTGTCATGACAAAGTCAGGCCAGGCCAGGCCAGGGCACGCACGCACACGCACACGCACACACGCACACGCACACACACACACACACACACACACACACACACACACACACACACACACACACACGTTTGTTTAACCTGATTCAACTCAGGAGTTTCACACTACTCAGCGCTATCTGTCATATCTTTCCTTCCCTCCCTCCCTCTGGTTGGGGGAAGGCTGTGCCAACATCAACAGGCAGAGGGGGAAGAGAGAGAGACAGAGAGAGAGACAGCAGGAGATAAATAATAATTATAATCACACATGGCATCATTAAAAGAACCAAATCATCATCAGAGGCCTGACCCTGTCACAACTAAGGGACAGAGACAGCGTCTTGTCAGAGGCCTGACCCTGTCACAACTCAGGGACAGAGACAGCTTCTTGTCAGAGGCCTGACCCTGTCACAACTCAGGGACAGAGACAGCATCTTGTCAGAGGCCTGACCCTGTCACAACTAAGGGACAGAGACAGCGTCTTGTCAGAGGCCTGACCCTGTCACAACTCAGGGACAGAGACAGCATCTTGTCAGAGGCCTGACCCTGTCACAACTCAGGGACAGAGACAGCATCTTGTCAGAGGCCTGACCCTGTCACAACTCAGGGACAGAGACAGCGTCTTGTCAGAGGCCTGACCCTGTCACAACTAAGGGACAGAGACAGCGTCTTGTCAGAGGCCTGACCCTGTCACAACTAAGGGACAGAGACAGCGTCTTGTCAGAGGCCTGACCCTGTCACAACTAAGGGACAGAGACAGCTTCTTGTCAGAGGCCTGACCCTGTCACAACTCAGGGACAGAGTTAGCATCATGTCAGAGGTCAAAGGTCAGTTATCTTTTGTAACATTTATTATCATTCAAACTAAAGTAACAGTAACACTTATCCAAACGGTGTGTGTAGTGCACTCCTTTTGACCAGGGCCCTAATAGGGAAAAGGGTGCCATTTGGAACACTTCGCAGGCACTTCTGTGCTATAGAATAGTATATTTAAGTTATTAAAGTGTTTTTACTTTGGCAGGCTCTGATAAAAAAAGGTGAAAGCAATATGCTTGGTCTGCTGTTGATCTCTTTTATCTGTCATGTAACACACACACACACAGACACACACAGACACACAGACACACACACACAGAGACAAAGACACACTACAGAGGTAGACTTACTCTGCGTCCCAAAATGGCACCCAAAATGGCACCCAAAATAGAGACGGAAGAGAGAGAAGAGAGACAGAGGGAAACAGAGAGAGACAGAGAGAGAGACAGAGAGAAACAGAGAGAGAAGAGAGAGAAGAGAGAGAGAGACAGACAGAAGAGAGAGAAGAGAGAAAAGAGAGAAAGAGAGAGAAGAGAGAGAAGACAGAGAGAGACAGAAGAGAGAGAGACAGAGAGAGAAGAGAGAGAAGACAGAGAGAGAAGAGAGAGAAGACAGAGAGAGACAGAGAGAGAAGAGAGAGAGACAGAGAGAGAAGAGAGAGAGAGACAGAGAGAAGAGAGAGAGAGAGAGAAACAGAGAGAGAAGAGAGAGAGAGAGAAACAGAGAGAGAAGAGAGAGAAACAGAGAGAGGAGAAAGAGAAAAAATGCTGACGCTTAATTTCCTGTTCTTAAGTTCGTGTGAGAGAGAGGTGTGGTGCCAAGGGCATTATCTAATAGAAATGTGTGTGTGTGTGTGTGTGTGTGTGTGTGTGTGTGAGTGTGTGTGTGTCTAACCGCAGAGGGGCATACCATAGTATCCCCTTCTTAGCCAAAACAAAGAGGGGGTGTGGTGGGTAACGTGCTGGGTGGAGCACACACAGTAGGGTTGAATGGCGGGAGGTCTAAATCTGGCCTCTCTACGTGATGAATCAACAACACTCAATATGGAGGGACAGACAGCCCATCTCAATATGGAGGACAGACAGCCCATCTCAGTATGGAGGGACAGACAGCACATCTCAGTATGGAGGACAGACAGCCCATCTCAGGGTGGAGGGACAGACAGCACATCTCAGTATGGAGGACAGACAGCACATCTCAGGGTGGAGGGACAGACAGCACATCTCAGTATGGAGGACAGACAGCACGTCTCAGTATGGAGGACAGACAGCACATCTCAGTATGGAGGACAGACAGCACATCTCAGTATAGAGGACAGACAGCACATCTCAGTATGGAGGGACAGACAGCACATCTCAGGGTGGAGAACAGACAGCCATCTCAATATGGAAGGACAGACAGCACATCTCAGGGTGGAGGACAGACAGCACATCTCAATATGGAGGGACAGACAGCACATCTCAATATGGAGGGACAGACAGCACATCTCAGGGTGGAGGACAGACAGCCATCTCAATATGGAGGACAGACAGTCCATCTCAGTATGGAGGGACAGACAGCACATCTCAGTATAGAGGACAGACAGCCATCTCAGGGTGGGGACAGACAGCCAATATGGAGGACAGACAGCCAATATGGAGGACAGACATCCATCTCAGTATGGAGGACAGACAGCACATCTCAATATGGAGGACAGACAGCCATCTCAGTATGTAGGGACAGACAGCACATCTCAGTATGGAGGACAGACAGCCCATCTCAGTATGGAGGACAGACAGCCATCTCAGTATGGAGGACAGGCAGCCCATCTCAGGGTGGAGGGACAGACAGCACATCTCAGTATAGAGGACAGACAGCCCATCTCAGTATGGAGGACAGACAGCACATCTCAGTTTGGAGGACAGACAGCCATCTCAGTATGGAGAACAGACAGCACATCTCAGAATGGAGGACAGACAGCCCATCTCAGTATGGAGGGACAGACAGCCCATCTCAGTATGGAGGGACAGACAGCCCATCTCAGTATGGAGGGACAGACAGCCCATCTCAGTATGGAGGACAGACAGCCCATCTCAGTATGGAGGACAGACAGCCCATCTCAGTATGGAGGGACAGACAGCCCATCTCAGTATGGAGGACAGACAGCCCATCTCAGTATGGAGGACAGACAGCCCATCTCAGTATGGAGGACAGACAGCCCATCTCAGTATGGAGGACAGACAGCCCATCTCAGTATGGAGGACAGACAGCCCATCTCAGGGTGGGGACAGACAGCCCATCTCAGTATGGAGGGACAGACAGCAGATCTCAGGGTGGAGGACAGACAGCACATCTCAGGGTGGAGGACAGACAGCACATCTCAGTATGGAGGACAGACAGCCCATCTCAGTATGGAGGACAGACAGCCCATCTCAGGGTGGGGACAGACAGCCCATCTCAGTATGGAGGGACAGACAGCACATCTCAGGGTGGAGGACAGACAGCACATCTCAATATGGAGGACAGACAGCCCATCTCAGTATGGAGACAGACACCACATCTCAATATGGAGGGACAGACAGCCCATCTCAGTATGGAGGACAGACAGCACATCTCAATATGGAGGACAGACAGCCCATCTCAGTATGGAGACAGACACCACATCTCAATATGGAGGGACAGACAGCCATCTCAGTATGGAGGACAGACAGCCCATCTCAATATAGAGACAGACAGCCCATCTCAGTATAGAGACAGACAGCCCATCTCAGTATAGAGACAGACAGCCCATCTCAGTATAGAGACAGACAGCCCATCTCAGTATAGAGACAGACAGCCCATCTCAGTATTGAGGACAGACAGCCCATCTCAGTATAGAGACAGACAGCCCATCTCAGTATAGAGACAGACAGCCCATCTCAGTTTGGAGGACAGACAGCCCATCTCAGGGTGGAGGACAGTTCTCAATGCATGTTAACTTTTCATCCCATCATGGTCCCTTTGTTTCTAGTGACAGGTTGGTCTGTATTTGCTGCAGCATATTACAGTAATGTACTGTAAAGACCGAATGTTTAATTTATCTCCATCTGGCTCTCGTCTTTTAATTTGTAAAGATGATTTTTGTTTTTACCTGCAGCTACAGATTTTTAAAACAGCCTATTACTCTAATAATGTTGCATTAAATCAGTGCACGAGCGGTACTCTCTAGACTCGCGGTCCTCCTCTCTCCATCAACGAGCGGTACTCTCTAGACTCGCGGTCCTCCTCTCTCCATCAACGAGCGGTACTCTCTAGACTCGCGGTCCTCCTCTCTCCATCAACGAGCGGTACTCTCTAGACTCGCGGTCCTCCTCTCTCCATCAACGAGCGGTACTCTCTAGACTCGCGGTCTTTCTCTCTCCATCAACGAGCGGTACTCTCTAGACTCGCGGTCCTCCTCTCTCCATCAACGAGCGGTACTCTCTAGACTCGCGGTCCTCCTCTCTCCATCAACGAGCGGTACTCTCTAGACTCGCGGTCCTCCTCTCTCCATCAACGAGCGGTACTCTCTAGACTCGCGGTCCTCCTCTCTCCATCAACGAGCGGTACTCTCTAGACTCGCGGTCCTCCTCTCTCCATCAACGAGCGGTACTCTCTAGACTCGCGGTCCTCCTCTCTCCATCAACGAGCGGTACTCTCTAGACTCGCGGTCCTCCTCTCTCCATCAACGAGCGGTACTCTCTAGACTCGCGGTCCTCCTCTCTCCATCAACGAGCGGTACTCTCTAGACTCGCGGTCTTTCTCTCTCCATCAACGAGCGGTACTCTCTAGACTCGGTCTTTCTCTCTCCATCAACGAGCGGTACTCTCTAGACTCACGGTCTTTCTCTCTCCATCAACGAGCGGTACTCTCTAGACTCGCGGTCTTTCTCTCTCCATCAACGAGCGGTACTCTCTAGACTCGCGGTCTTTCTCTCTCCATCAACGAGCGGTACTCTCTAGACTCGGTCTTTCTCTCTCCATCAACGAGCGGTACTCTCTAGACTCGGTCTTTCTCACTCCATCAACGAGCGGTACTCTAGACTCACGGTCTTTCTCTCTCCATCAACGAGCGGTACTCTCTAGACTCGCGGTCTTTCTCTCTCCATCAACGATCGGTACTCTCTAGACTCGCGGTCTTTCTCTCTCCATCAACGATCGGTACTCTCTAGACTCGCGGTCTTTCTCTCTCCATCAACGATCGGTACTCTCTAGACTCGCGGTCTTTCTCTCTCCATCAACGATCGGTACTCTCTAGACTCACGGTCTTTCTCTCTCCATCAACGAGCGGTACTCTCTAGACTCGCGGTCTTTCTCTCTCCATCAACGAGCGGTACTCTCTAGACTCGCGGTCTTTCTCTCTCCATCAACGAGCGGTACTCTCTAGACTCGGTCTTTCTCTCTCCATCAACGAGCGGTACTCTCTAGACTCGGTCTTTCTCTCTCCATCAACGAGCGGTACTCTAGACTCACGGTCTTTCTCTCTCCATCAACGAGCGGTACTCTCTAGACTCGCGGTCTTTCTCTCTCCATCAACGATCGGTACTCTCTAGACTCGCGGTCTTTCTCTCTCCATCAACGATCGGTACTCTCTAGACTCGCGGTCTTTCTCTCTCCATCAACGATCGGTACTCTCTAGACTCGCGGTCTTTCTCTCTCCATCAACGATCGGTACTCTCTAGACTCGCGGTCTTTCTCTCTCCATCAACGATCGGTACTCTCTAGACTCGCGGTCCTCCTCTCTCCATCAACGATCGGTACTCTCTAGACTCGCGGTCCTCCTCTCTCCATCAACGATCGGTACTCTCTAGACTCGCGGTCCTCCTCTCTCCATCAACGATCGGTACTCTCTAGACTCGCGGTCTTTCTCTCTCCATCAACGATCGGTACTCTCTAGACTCGCGGTCTTTCTCTCTCCATCAACGATCGGTACTCTCTAGACTCGCGGTCCTCCTCTCTCCATCAACGATCGGTACTCTCTAGACTCTCGGTCTTTCTCTCTCCATCAACGAGCGGTACTCTCTAGACTCGCGGTCCTCCTCTCTCCATCAACGAGCGGTACTCTCTAGACTCGCGGTCTTTCTCTCTCCATCAACGAGCGGTACTCTCTAGACTCGCGGTCTTTCTCTCTCCATCAACGATCGGTACTCTCTAGACTCGCGGTCCTCCTCTCTCCATCAACGATCGGTACTCTCTAGACTCGCGGTCTTTCTCTCTCCATCAACGATCGGTACTCTCTAGACTCGCGGTCTTTCTCTCTCCATCAACGATCGGTACTCTCTAGACTCGCGGTCCTCCTCTCTCCATCAACGATCGGTACTCTCTAGACTCTCGGTCTTTCTCTCTCCATCAACGAGCGGTACTCTCTAGACTCGCGGTCCTCCTCTCTCCATCAACGAGCGGTACTCTCTAGACTCGCGGTCCTCCTCTCTCCATCAACGAGCGGTACTCTCTAGACTCGCGGTCTTTCTCTCTCCATCAACGAGCGGTACTCTCTAGACTCGCGGTCTTTCTCTCTCCATCAACGATCGGTACTCTCTAGACTCGCGGTCTTTCTCTCTCCATCAACGATCGGTACTCTCTAGACTCGCGGTCTTTCTCTCTCCATCAACGATCGGTACTCTCTAGACTCGCGGTCTTTCTCTCTCCATCAACGATCGGTACTCTCTAGACTCGCGGTCCTTCTCTCTCCATCAACGAGCGGTACTCTCTAGACTCGCGGTCTTTCTCTCTCCATCAACGATCGGTACTCTCTAGACTCGCGGTCTTTCTCTCTCCATCAACGATCGGTACTCTCTAGACTCGCGGTCCTCCTCTCTCCATCAACGATCGGTACTCTCTAGACTCGCGGTCCTCCTCTCTCCATCAACGATCGGTACTCTCTAGACTCGCGGTCTTTCTCTCTCCATCAACGAGCGGTACTCTCTAGACTCGCGGTCCTCCTCTCTCCATCAACGAGCGGTACTCTCTAGACTCGCGGTCTTTCTCTCTCCATCAACGAGCGGTACTCTCTAGACTCGGTCCTTCTCTCTCCATCAACGAGCGGTACTCTCTAGACTCGCGGTCCTTCTCTCTCCATCAACGAGCGGTACTCTCTAGACTCGCGGTCCTCCTCTCTCCATCAACGAGCGGTACTCTCTAGACTCGCGGTCCTTCTCTCTCCATCAACGAGCGGTACTCTCTAGACTCGCGGTCCTCCTCTCTCCATCAACGAGCGGTACTCTCTAGACTCGCGGTCCTTCTCTCTCCATCAACGAGCGGTACTCTCTAGACTCGCGGTCCTCCTCTCTCCATCAACGATCGGTACTCTCTAGACTCGCGGTCCTCCTCTCTCCATCAACGATCGGTACTCTCTAGACTCGCGGTCCTCCTCTCTCCATCAACGATCGGTACTCTCTAGACTCGCGGTCTTTCTCTCTCCATCAACGATCGGTACTCTCTAGACTCGCGGTCTTTCTCTCTCCATCAACGATCGGTACTCTCTAGACTCGCGGTCTTTCTCTCTCCATCAACGATCGGTACTCTCTAGACTCGCGGTCTTTCTCTCTCCATCAACGATCGGTACTCTCTAGACTCGCGGTCTTTCTCTCTCCATCAACGATCGGTACTCTCTAGACTCGCGGTCTTTCTCTCTCCATCAACGAGCGGTACTCTCTAGACTCGCGGTCTTTCTCTCTCCATCAACGATCGGTACTCTCTAGACTCGCGGTCTTTCTCTCTCCATCAACGATCGGTACTCTCTAGACTCGCGGTCTTTCTCTCTCCATCAACGATCGGTACTCTCTAGACTCGCGGTCTTTCTCTCTCCATCAACGATCGGTACTCTCTAGACTCGCGGTCTTTCTCTCTCCATCAACGATCGGTACTCTCTAGACTCGCGGTCTTTCTCTCTCCATCAACGAGCGGTACTCTCTAGACTCGCGGTCTTTCTCTCTCCATCAACGATCGGTACTCTCTAGACTCGCGGTCTTTCTCTCTCCATCAACGAGCGGTACTCTCTAGACTCGCGGTCTTTCTCTCTCCATCAACGATCGGTACTCTCTAGACTCGCGGTCTTTCTCTCTCCATCAACGATCGGTACTCTCTAGACTCGCGGTCTTTCTCTCTCCATCAACGATCGGTACTCTCTAGACTCGCGGTCTTTCTCTCTCCATCAACGAGCGGTACTCTCTAGACTCGCGGTCTTTCTCTCTCCATCAACGATCGGTACTCTCTAGACTCGCGGTCTTTCTCTCTCCATCAACGAGCGGTACTCTCTAGACTCGCGGTCCTCCTCTCTCCATCAACGAGCGGTACTCTCTAGACTCGCGGTCTTTCTCTCTCCATCAACGAGCGGTACTCTCTAGACTCGGTCCTTCTCTCTCCATCAACGAGCGGTACTCTCTAGACTCGCGGTCCTTCTCTCTCCATCAACGAGCGGTACTCTCTAGACTCGCGGTCCTCCTCTCTCCATCAACGAGCGGTACTCTCTAGACTCGCGGTCCTTCTCTCTCCATCAACGAGCGGTACTCTCTAGACTCGCGGTCCTCCTCTCTCCATCAACGAGCGGTACTCTCTAGACTCGCGGTCCTTCTCTCTCCATCAACGAGCGGTACTCTCTAGACTCGCGGTCCTCCTCTCTCCATCAACGATCGGTACTCTCTAGACTCGCGGTCCTCCTCTCTCCATCAACGATCGGTACTCTCTAGACTCGCGGTCCTCCTCTCTCCATCAACGATCGGTACTCTCTAGACTCGCGGTCTTTCTCTCTCCATCAACGATCGGTACTCTCTAGACTCGCGGTCTTTCTCTCTCCATCAACGATCGGTACTCTCTAGACTCGCGGTCTTTCTCTCTCCATCAACGATCGGTACTCTCTAGACTCGCGGTCTTTCTCTCTCCATCAACGATCGGTACTCTCTAGACTCGCGGTCTTTCTCTCTCCATCAACGATCGGTACTCTCTAGACTCGCGGTCTTTCTCTCTCCATCAACGAGCGGTACTCTCTAGACTCGCGGTCTTTCTCTCTCCATCAACGATCGGTACTCTCTAGACTCGCGGTCTTTCTCTCTCCATCAACGATCGGTACTCTCTAGACTCGCGGTCCTCCTCTCTCCATCAACGATCGGTACTCTCTAGACTCGCGGTCTTTCTCTCTCCATCAACGATCGGTACTCTCTAGACTCGCGGTCTTTCTTTCTCCATCAACGAGCGGTACTCTCTAGACTCGCGGTCTTTCTTTCTCCATCAACGAGCGGAACTCTCTAGACTCGCGGTCTTTCTTTCTCCATCAACGAGCGGTACTCTCTAGACTCGCGGTCCTCCTCTCTCCATCAACGATCGGTACTCTCTAGACTCGCGGTCTTTCTCTCTCCATCAACGATCGGTACTCTCTAGACTCGCGGTCTTTCTTTCTCCATCAACGAGCGGTACTCTCTAGACTCGCGGTCTTTCTTTCTCCATCAACGAGCGGAACTCTCTAGACTCGCGGTCTTTCTTTCTCCATCAACGAGCGGTACTCTCTAGACTCGCGGTCCTTCTCTCTCCATCAACGATCGGTACTCTCTAGACTCGCGGTCTTTCTCTCTCCATCAACGATCGGTACTCTCTAGACTCGCGGTCCTCCTCTCTCCATCAACGAGCGGTACTCTCTAGACTCGCGGTCCTCCTCTCTCCATCAACGAGCGGTACTCTCTAGACTCGCGGTCCTCCTCTCTCCATCAACGAGCGGTACTCTCTAGACTCGCGGTCCTCCTCTCTCCATCAACGAGCGGTACTCTCTAGACTCGCGGTCCTCCTCTCTCCATCAACGAGCGGTACTCTCTAGACTCGCGGTCCTCCTCTCTCCATCAACGAGCGGTACTCTCTAGACTCGCGGTCCTCCTCTCTCCATCAACGAGCGGTACTCTCTAGACTCGCGGTCCTCCTCTCTCCATCAACGAGCGGTACTCTCTAGACTCGGTCTTTCTCTCTCCATCAACGAGCGGTACTCTCTAGACTCGCGGTCCTCCTCTCTCCATCAACGAGCGGTACTCTCTAGACTCGCGGTCCTCCTCTCTCCATCAACGAGCGGTACTCTCTAGACTCGCGGTCCTCCTCTCTCCATCAACGAGCGGTACTCTCTAGACTCGCGGTCCTCCTCTCTCCATCAACGATCGGTACTCTCTAGACTCGCGGTCTTTCTCTCTCCATCAACGATCGGTACTCTCTAGACTCGCGGTCTTTCTTTCTCCATCAACGAGCGGTACTCTCTAGACTCGCGGTCTTTCTTTCTCCATCAACGAGCGGAACTCTCTAGACTCGCGGTCTTTCTTTCTCCATCAACGAGCGGTACTCTCTAGACTCGCGGTCCTTCTCTCTCCATCAACGATCGGTACTCTCTAGACTCGCGGTCTTTCTCTCTCCATCAACGATCGGTACTCTCTAGACTCGCGGTCCTCCTCTCTCCATCAACGAGCGGTACTCTCTAGACTCGCGGTCCTCCTCTCTCCATCAACGAGCGGTACTCTCTAGACTCGCGGTCCTCCTCTCTCCATCAACGAGCGGTACTCTCTAGACTCGCGGTCCTCCTCTCTCCATCAACGAGCGGTACTCTCTAGACTCGCGGTCCTCCTCTCTCCATCAACGAGCGGTACTCTCTAGACTCGCGGTCCTCCTCTCTCCATCAACGAGCGGTACTCTCTAGACTCGCGGTCCTCCTCTCTCCATCAACGAGCGGTACTCTCTAGACTCGCGGTCCTCCTCTCTCCATCAACGAGCGGTACTCTCTAGACTCGGTCTTTCTCTCTCCATCAACGAGCGGTACTCTCTAGACTCGCGGTCCTCCTCTCTCCATCAACGAGCGGTACTCTCTAGACTCGCGGTCCTCCTCTCTCCATCAACGAGCGGTACTCTCTAGACTCGCGGTCCTCCTCTCTCCATCAACGAGCGGTACTCTCTAGACTCGCGGTCCTCCTCTCTCCATCAACGAGCGGTACTCTCTAGACTCGCGGTCCTCCTCTCTCCATCAACGAGCGGTACTCTCTAGACTCGCGGTCCTCCTCTCTCCATCAACGAGCGGTACTCTCTAGACTCGGTCTTTCTCTCTCCATCAACGAGCGGTACTCTCTAGACTCGCGGTCCTCCTCTCTCCATCAACGAGCGGTACTCTCTAGACTCGCGGTCCTCCTCTCTCCATCAACGAGCGGTACTCTCTAGACTCGCGGTCCTCCTCTCTCCATCAACGAGCGGTACTCTCTAGACTCGCGGTCCTCCTCTCTCCATCAACGAGCGGTACTCTCTAGACTCGCGGTCCTCCTCTCTCCATCAACGAGCGGTACTCTCTAGACTCGCGGTCCTCCTCTCTCCATCAACGAGCGGTACTCTCTAGACTCGCGGTCCTCCTCTCTCCATCAACGAGCGGTACTCTCTAGACTCGCGGTCCTCCTCTCTCCATCAACGAGCGGTACTCTCTAGACTCGCGGTCCTCCTCTCTCCATCAACGAGCGGTACTCTCTAGACTCGCGGTCCTCCTCTCTCCATCAACGAGCGGTACTCTCTAGACTCGCGGTCCTCCTCTCTCCATCAACGAGCGGTACTCTCTAGACTCGCGGTCCTCCTCTCTCCATCAACGAGCGGTACTCTCTAGACTCGCGGTCCTCCTCTCTCCATCAACGAGCGGTACTCTCTAGACTCGCGGTCCTCCTCTCTCCATCAACGAGCGGTACTCTCTAGACTCGCGGTCCTCCTCTCTCCATCAACGAGCGGTACTCTCTAGACTCGCGGTCCTCCTCTCTCCATCAACGAGCGGTACTCTCTAGACTCGCGGTCTTTCTCTCTCCATCAACGAGCGGTACTCTCTAGACTCGGTCTTTCTCTCTCCATCAACGAGCGGTACTCTCTAGACTCACGGTCTTTCTCTCTCCATCAACGAGCGGTACTCTCTAGACTCGCGGTCTTTCTCTCTCCATCAACGAGCGGTACTCTCTAGACTCGCGGTCTTTCTCTCTCCATCAACGAGCGGTACTCTCTAGACTCGGTCTTTCTCTCTCCATCAACGAGCGGTACTCTCTAGACTCGGTCTTTCTCTCTCCATCAACGAGCGGTACTCTAGACTCACGGTCTTTCTCTCTCCATCAACGAGCGGTACTCTCTAGACTCGCGGTCTTTCTCTCTCCATCAACGATCGGTACTCTCTAGACTCACGGTCTTTCTCTCTCCATCAACGAGCGGTACTCTCTAGACTCGCGGTCTTTCTCTCTCCATCAACGAGCGGTACTCTAGACTCACGGTCTTTCTCTCTCCATCAACGAGCGGTACTCTCTAGACTCGCGGTCTTTCTCTCTCCATCAACGAGCGGTACTCTCTAGACTCGCGGTCTTTCTCTCTCCATCAACGAGCGGTACTCTCTAGACTCGCGGTCTTTCTCTCTCCATCAACGATCGGTACTCTCTAGACTCGCGGTCTTTCTCTTTCTCCATCAACTCCCATTCAAATTGCATTTAAAATAGATCACCCTGTTCTAGATTGATATATAGTCTATATATGGGCGTCTCAGGAAATACACTCAATGCAATACGAGCCTTATATTTAATAATATCTAATTAAGAAGATGGTGCCGACAGACATGGCAACTCTGCTTCTAGCTCCTAAGCAACTTTGCAGTATTTTTTTTGTGTGTTTTATTTATTACATTAATCAAATCAAATGTTATTTGTCACATGCCCCGAATACAACAGGTGTAGACCTTACAGTGAAATGCTTACTTACAAGCCCTTAACCAACAATGCTGTTCATTGACTACAGCTCAGCGTTCAACACCATAGTACCCTCAAAGCTCATCACCAAGCTAAAGAACCTGGGACTAAACACCTCCCTCTGCAACTGGATCCTGGACTTCCTGACGGGCCGCACCCAGGTGGTGAGGGTAGGAAACAACACCTCTACTTCACTGATTTTTAACACGGGGGCCCAACAAGGGTGTGTGCTCAGCCCCCTCCCATACTCCCTGTTCACCCACGACTGCATGGCCAAGCACGACTCCAACACCATCATTAAGTTTGCTGATGACACAATAGTGGTAGGCCTGATCACCGACAACAACGAGACAGCCTATAGAGAGGAGGTCAGAGACCTGGCAGTGGTGCCAGGACAACAACCTATCCCTCAACGTGATCAAGACAAAGGAGATGATCGTGGACAACAGGAAAAGGATGACCGAACAGGACCCCATTAACATCGACGATGCTGTAGTGGAACAGGTTGAGAGCTTCAAGTTCCTTGGTGTCCACATCACCAACAAACTATCATGGTCCAAACACACCAAGACAGTCGTGAAGAGGGCACGACAAAACCTTTTCCACACCAGGAGACTGAAAAGAATTGCCATGGTTACCCTGATCATCAAAAGGTTCTACAGCTGCACCATCGAGAGCATCCTGACTGGTTGCATCACCGCCTGGTATGGCAACTGCTTGGCATCTGACCGTAAGGCTCTACAGCGGGTAGTGCGAACAGCCCAGTACACCGGGGCCAAGCTTCCTGACATCCAGGACCTATATACTAGGCGGTGTCAGAGGAAGGCCCAAAAAGATGTCAAAGACTCCAGTCACCCAAGTCACAGACTGTTCTCACTACGACCGCACGGCAAGCGGTACCAGAGCACCAAGAGTAGAACCAAAAGGCTCCTTAACAGCTTCTACCCCCAAGCCATAAGATGCTGAACAAATTAATCAAATGGCCACCCAGACTGCTACTCGCTGTTTATTATCAATGCGTAGTAATTTTACAAACTACCTCGACTAACCTGCACACTGACTCTGTACCCCCTGTATATAGCCTTGTTATTGTTATGTAATTTTCTTGTGTTACTTTTTGATAATATATATTTTTTTAACTTAGTTTATTTAGTAAATATTTTCTTAACTCTATTTCTTGAACTGCATTGTTGGTTAAGGGCTTGTATTCAGCATTTCACTGTCTACTACACCTGTTGTATTCAGCATTTCACTGTGAGGTCTACTACACCTGTTGTATTCAGCATTTCACTGTGAGGTCTACTACACCTGTTGTATTCAGCATTTCACTGTGAGGTCTACTACACCTGTTGTATTCAGCATTTCACTGTGAGGTCTACTACACCTGTTGTATTCAGCATTTCACTGTGAGGTCTACTACACCTGTTGTATTCAGCATTTCACTGTGAGGTCTACTACACCTGTTGTATTCAGCATTTCACTGTGAGGTCTACTACACCTGTTGTATTCAGCATTTCACTGTAAGGTCTACTACACCTGTTGTATTCAGCATTTCACTGTGAGGTCTACTACACCTGTTGTATTCAGCATTTCACTGTGAGGTCTACTACACCTGTTGTATTCAGCATTTCACTGTGAGGTCTACTACACCTGTTGTATTCAGCATTTCACTGTGAGGTCTACTACACCTGTTGTATTCAGCATTTCACTGTGAGGTCTACTACACCTGTTGTATTCAGCATTTCACTGTGAGGTCTACTACACCTGTTGTATTCAGCATTTCACTGTGAGGTCTACTACACCTGTTGTATTCAGCATTTCACTGTGAGGTCTACTACACCTGTTGTATTCAGCATTTCACTGTAAGGTCTACTATACCTGTTGTATTCAGCATTTCACTGTGAGGTCTACTACACCTGTTGTATTCAGCATTTCACTGTGAGGTCAACTACACCTGTTGTATTCAGCATTTCACTGTGAGGTCTACACCTGTTGTATTCAGCATTTCACTGTAAGGTCTACTACACCTGTTGTATTCAGCATTTCACTGTAAGGTCTACTACACCTGTTGTATTCAGCATTTCACTGTGAGGTCTACTACACCTGTTGTATTCAGCATTTCACTGTGAGGTCTACTACACCTGTTGTATTCAGCATTTCACTGTAAGGTCTACTACACCTGTTGTATTCAGCATTTCACTGTGAGGTCTACTACACCTGTTGTATTCAGCATTTCACTGTAAGGTCTACTACACCTGTTGTATTCAGCATTTCACTGTAAGGTCTACTACACCTGTTGTATTCAGCATTTCACTGTAAGGTCTACTACACCTGTTGTATTCAGCATTTCACTGTAAGGTCTACACCTGTTGTATTCAGCATTTCACTGTGAGGTCTACTACACCTGTTGTATTCAGCATTTCACTGTAAGGTCTACACCTGTTGTATTCAGCATTTCACTGTAAGGTCTACTACACCTGTTGTATTCAGCATTTCACTGTAAGGTCTACTACACCTGTTGTATTCAGCATTTCACTGTAAGGTCTACACCTGTTTTATTCAGCATTTCACTGTAAGGTCTATGTGACAAATACAATTTGATTTGATTTGTATTCCTGCTTTACCATGACTGTATTCCCCCTTTGGAAACCCACCCTATTTCACACACTGATTTGGTCTCTAGAAAAGATACTACAGACATCTTCAACTCTAAACGGATGGGGACCAGAATTTTGAGAAAAAAGTTATGTACTTCTCCATTCCATTCGGACTTTGTTTGATCATATTTGGAGAGAGTCAGGTACCTTTTAAGATATACGGCCTGTGGTTGAGCTCTAGTGTATTTTAGCACAACATCGCCATCTGCTGACAGAATATTTCTCTTCCACTCTGTACAACGCGACCGTGGAGAGGCCTAACGCAAACACTAGATTAGATCCTTCAGAGCGTCCATGCCGTGGAAGGACAACAGAACATTCTGAATGGCCGATAAAACAATTGTGACTTTTATAAATTGTCCGCTCCTCAACGTAAAAAAAAAACAAGATAGGGATTCTATTGGAGTGCTGGTTCGGCTCCTGTTATATCTATAAATATAAATGTTATATCATTGTGAATAACATGCAGCCTGTTACAGTTAGTAACAGAACGTTGTTGACACATTGTGACAGCTCAAATAACGTGATGGAAGATGGACTTAGTGCAGGGCTCTCCAACCCTGTTCCTGGAGAGCCTACTGTCTTGTAGGTTTACACCAGGGCTCTCCAACCCTGTTCCTGGAGAGCCTACTGTCTTGTAGGTTTACACCAGGGCTCTCCAACCCTGTTCCTGGAGAGCCTACTGTCTTGTAGGTTTACACCAGGGCTCTCCAACCCTGTTCCTGGAGAGCCTACTGTCTTGTAGGTTTACACCAGGGCTCTCCAACCCTGTTCCTGGAGAGCTACTGTCCTGTAGGTTTACACCAGGGCTCTCCAACCCTGTTCCTGGAGAGCTACTGTCCTGTAGGTTTACACCAGGGCTCTCCAACCCTGTTCCTGGAGAGCTACTGTCCTGTAGGTTTACACCAGGGTTCTCCAACCCTGTTCCTGGAGAGATACTGTCCTGTAGGTTTACACCAGGGCTCTCCAACCCTGTTCCTGTAGGTTTACACCAGGGCTCTCCAACCCTGTTCCTGGAGAGCCTACTGTCCTGTAGGTTTACACCAGGGCTCTCCAACCCTGTTCCTGGAGAGCCTACTGTCCTGTAGGTTTACACCAGGGCTCTCCAACCCTGTTCCTGGAGAGCTACTGTCCTGTAGGTTTACACCAGGGCTCTCCAACCCTGTTCCTGGAGAGCTACTGTCCTGCAAGTTTACACCAGGGTTCTCCAACCCTGTTCCTGGAGAGATACTGTCCTGTAGGTTTACACCAGGGCTCTCCAACCCTGTTCCTGTAGGTTTACACCAGGGCTCTCCAACCCTGTTCCTGGAGAGATACTGTCCTGTATGTGTACACCAGGGCTCTCCAACCCTGTTCCTGGAGAGCCTACTGTCCTGTAGGTTTACACCAGGGCTCTCCAACCCTGTTCCTGGAGAGCCTACTGTCTTGTAGGTTTACACCAGGGCTCTCCAACCCTGTTCCTGGAGAGCCTACTGTCTTGTAGGTTTACACCAGGGCTCTCCAACCCTGTTCCTGGAGAGCCTACTGTCTTGTAGGTTTACACCAGGGCTCTCCAACCCTGTTCCTGGAGAGCCTACTGTCTTGTAGGTTTACACCAGGGCTCTCCAACCCTGTTCCTGGAGAGCTACTGTCCTGTAGGTTTACACCAGGGCTCTCCAACCCTGTTCCTGGAGAGCTACTGTCCTGTAGGTTTACACCAGGGCTCTCCAACCCTGTTCCTGGAGAGCTACTGTCCTGTAGGTTTACACCAGGGTTCTCCAACCCTGTTCCTGGAGAGATACTGTCCTGTAGGTTTACACCAGGGCTCTCCAACCCTGTTCCTGTAGGTTTACACCAGGGCTCTCCAACCCTGTTCCTGGAGAGCCTACTGTCCTGTAGGTTTACACCAGGGCTCTCCAACCCTGTTCCTGGAGAGCCTACTGTCCTGTAGGTTTACACCAGGGCTCTCCAACCCTGTTCCTGGAGAGCTACTGTCCTGTAGGTTTACACCAGGGCTCTCCAACCCTGTTCCTGGAGAGCTACTGTCCTGTAAGTTTACACCAGGGTTCTCCAACCCTGTTCCTGGAGAGATACTGTCCTGTAGGTTTACACCAGGGCTCTCCAACCCTGTTCCTGTAGGTTTACACCAGGGCTCTCCAACCCTGTTCCTGGAGAGATACTGTCCTGTATGTGTACACCAGGGCTCTCCAACCCTGTTCCTGGAGAGCCTACTGTCCTGTAGGTTTACACCAGGGCTCTCCAACCCTGTTCCTGGAGAGCTACTGTCCTGTAGGTTTACACCAGGGCTCTCCAACCCTGTTCCTGGAGAGCTACTGTCCTGTAGGTTTACACCAGGGTTCTCCAACCCTGTTCCTGGAGAGATACTGTCCTGTAGGTTTACACCAGGGCTCTCCATCCCTGTTCCTGGAGAGCTACTGTCCTGTAGGTTTACACCAGGGCTCTCCAACCCTGTTCCTGGAGAGCTACTGTCCTGTAGGTGTACACCAGGGCTCTCCAACCCTGTTCCTGGAGAGCTACTGTCCTGTAGGTTTACACCAGGGCTCTCCAACCCTGTTCCTGGAGAGCTACTGTCCTGTAGGTGTACACCAGGGCTCTCCAACCCTGTTCCTGGAGAGCTACTGTCCTGTACCATGGACATTAAAGGACAGGCATTTACCATGGACATCAAGGGACAGCTGTTTTGTTCCTTCCGGACCCTCGAAGATGGCTGAGTCCCTGATGTGACTGATGAGGAGCCTGTAATACTCCCTGGAGGGACCCCTTGGTCAACTACCCCCTCCACCCTATTGTCTAGGACG
This sequence comes from Salvelinus alpinus, assembly GCF_045679555.1. Taxonomy (NCBI): domain Eukaryota; kingdom Metazoa; phylum Chordata; class Actinopteri; order Salmoniformes; family Salmonidae; genus Salvelinus; species Salvelinus alpinus. Next base: position 7,564,977 of record NC_092112.1, on the reverse strand, counting down.
TTGCCCCATATGGACTTTATCATGTTGACGACTCGGCTTTTATCATGTGGGCGACGGGGCTTTATCATGTGGGCGACGGGGCTTTATCATGTTGACGACGGGGCTTTTATCATGTTGGCGACGGGGCTTTTATCATGTTGGCGACGGGGCTTTTATCATGTTGGCGACGGGGCTTTTATCATGTTGGCGACGGGGCTTTTATCATGTGGGCGACGGGGCTTTTATCATGTGGGCGATGGGGCTTTTATCATGTTGGCGACGGGGCTTTTATCATGTTGGCGACGGGGCTTTTATCATGTGGGCGACGGGGCTTTTATCATGTTGGCGACGGGGCTTTTATCATGTTGGCGACGGGGCTTTTATCATGTTGGCGACGGGGCTTTTATCATGTTGACGACGGGGCTTTTATCATGTTGACGATGGGGCTTTTGTCATGTGGGCGATGGGGCTTTTATCATGTGGGCGATGAGGCTTTTATCATGTGGGCGATGGGGCTTTTATCATGTGGGCGACGGGGCTTTTATCATGTTGGCGACGGGGCTTTTATCATGTGGGCGACGGGGCTTTTATCATGTGGGCGACGGGGCTTTTATCATGTGGGCGATGGGGCTTTTATCATGTTGACGATGGGGCTTTTATCATGTTGGCGATGGGGCTTTTATCATGTTGACGATGGGGCTTTTATCATGTTGACGATGGGGCTTTTATCATGTTGACGATGGGGCTTTTATCATGTTGACGATGGGGCTTTTATCATGTTGACTTTGGGGCTTTTATCATGTTGACGATGGGGCTTTTATCATGTTGACGATGGGGCTTTTATCATGTTGACGATGGGGCTTTTATCATGTGGGCGATGGGGCTTTTATCATGTGGGCGATGGGGCTTTTATCATGTGGACGATGGGGCTTTTATCATGTTGGCGACGGGGCTTTTGTCATGTGGGCGACGGGGCTTTTATCATGTTGACGATGGGGCTTTTATCATGTTGACGACGGGGCTTTTATCATGTTGACGATGGGGCTTTTATCATGTTGACGACGGGGCTTTTATCATGTGGGCGACGGGGCTTTTATCATGTTGACGATGGGGCTTTTATCATGTTGACGATGGGGCTTTTATCATGTGGACGATGGGGCTTTTATCATGTGGACGATGGGGCTTTTATCATGTTGGCGAGCGTACATAGGTCAGAGCGTACATAGGTCCGTTCTAGGGGGGGGGGGGGGGGCTAATTAAAAATGTAGGACACTTTCAATAAGGGAAAATACCATGACATCAATAACTACATTATGTTTATAAACAAATGCTCTTAAAACACCTGTCAGTCAGTCTGTGGATCTGATGATGGAGATGAGGAAGGTGAGGGAGATGGTGAGGGAGATGAAGGTGAGGGAGGTGAAGGTGAGGGAGAAGATGAGGGAGGTGAAGGAGAGGGAGAAAATGAGGGAGGTGAAGGTGAGGGAGATGTTGAGGGAGGTGAAGGAAAGGGAGATGGTGAAGGTGAGGGTGAAGGAGAGGGAGATGGTGAAGGTGAGGGAGAAGATGAGGGAGGTGAAGGTGAGGGATGTTTTTCAGCGGCAGGGACTGGGAGGGAAAGGATCAAGGGAAAGATGAACGCGTTGTGGAGCGAAGTGCAGACTGAGGCTAAGGTTCACCTTCCAACAGGACAACGACCCTAAACAATCATCGTGACGGGCGTTGGCTAATAAGAATTGAGATATCTGAGAGAACAATGTGAGTGAGAGCACGGCAGCCGGGAGAAGGGAATTATAATTATTATATTCAGCCCAAGGGCACAACGACCACCGGTCGCAAAATACATGTATTATTTAGGAGGCATTACGGCCACACAAAGGGGATGCCGTCGGGAAATTCGAGGCATTATCAAGCGCTTGTCAAATTGTGAATGAGAGACTGATGAAGTGTGTACAGCCTGCGCAAAAAAACAAAGCAGAGCTCATACCTTTCATGGGACTTTTTTCAAATCATCATTAGAGTCTCATCATGCAGCCTTACTTCATTCAGTCTCATCATTCTTCAAAATATAAAATAATATTAAATAATGCTAAATGAACTAGTGTAGCCCACAGCAATCTGGCATAGACAGATCAGGACCTAACATAAGGACAACTCAGAGTATTCTCTTCTGTTCTTCTGAAATAGACTACATTTTCTTCATATCATGTTTCTTTAGACCTGTCTAAAATAAATAATGTATTTATTGTGAAGGCGTAGGCTGTATCACGTGGATTTATTAGACTTTTTAACATGTAGATGTTCCAGAGGTCTTCATCAGTGGCTTGTAGTCTGTGTGGAAGCCAGGAGATGCTAACTGTGTTTTTGTTAATTAACGGTCAATTACCGTGAGATCAACCAGTTATTTGCTTGACAATCACCGGCTGACAACATTTCATGACCGCCACAGTCCTAGGCCCAATGCAGTCAAAAACATGATTTTCCTGTGTTTAATATATACCGTATTTATATACCATGAGGTTGGAATAACACTGTGAAAAGAGCAGTTTGAAAAAGCTGCCTGAAAATTCTGACCGTTTTGGTAGGACGGAGTTTTGGGTAAATTAGTTCCAAACCTCTCTGCCAATAACAGCTATTTTTTCAGTTTTCCCCTTCCCACTCTCACAACCTCCAGACAGTTCTTACTTGAGAAATTACTATTTGCTATGAAGCAAATTTTTTTGTTTCTTTTTGCCCATTTTAATTGCAAAACAAATCACAGTAAGATACTTAATTGTTACCCAGAAATGATTTGATATCGAGATAAAAACAGCTGGATTGGACCATTTATTGGTTCATCGTTTACTTCATCTTGTACGGTAGCTTCTGCCCTGGAGGGATGGATAGATAGAGGGATGGATGTGAACACTCAGTCTGTGAATGACACTTCTGTCAATCTCTTGAAGGAATTGCACTTTGTCTGTCTGTCTCTGTCAGTCTGCAGCTAGCCGTCTGTCATGCGGTCTCTGGGTTCTTGACTTGATCGAGCTGGATCAGATCTGATCGTCAGTCTTTGATCTGCAGAGAAAATAAACCAAGATGAGGTTAAAACATTCAACTCTAAAGTTTATGGAAACCAAATCCTTCACAACAGACAGATGAACTGCCTGTAACTCCGACAGGTCTGCTCAGATAGAACATTAGGGGCAGTATCCCAAATGGGGCCCTATTCCCTATATAGTGGTACTACTATTGACCAGGGCCCTATTCCCTATATAGTGCACTACTATAGACCAGGGCCCTATTCCCTATATAGTGGTACTACTATAGACCAGGGCCCTATTCCCTATATAGTGCACTACTATAGACCAGGGCCCTATTACCTATATAGTGCACTACTATAGACCAGGGCTCTATTCCCTATATAGTGCACTACTATAGACCAGAGCCCTATTCCCTATATAGTGCACTACTATAGACCAGGGCCCTATTACCTATATAGTACACTACTATAGACCAGGGCCCTATTACCTATATAGTACACTACTATAGACCAGGGCCCTATTACCTATATAGTACACTACTATAGACCAGGGCCCTATATAGTGCACTACTTTAGACCAGAGCCCTATTCCCTATATAGTGCACTACTATAGACCAGGGCCCTATTCCCTATATAGTGCACTACTATAGACCAGGGCCCTATTACCTATATAGTGCACTACTATAGACCAGGGCCCTATTCCCTATATAGTGCACTACTATAGACCAGGGCCCTATTCCCTATATAGTACACTACTATAGACCAGAACCCTATTCCCTATATAGTACACTACTATAGACCAGAGCCCGATTCCCTATATAGTGCACTACTATAGACCAGAGCCCTATTCCCTATATAGTGCACTACTATAGACCAGGGCCCTATATAGTGCACTACTATAGACCAGAGCCCTATTCCCTATATAGTGCACTACTATAGACCAGGGCCCTATATAGTGCACTACTATAGACCAGGGCCCTATTCCCTATATAGTGCACTACTATAGACCAGGGCCCTATTACCTATATAGTACACTACTATAGACCAGGGCCCTATTCCCTATATAGTGCACTACTATAGACCAGGGCCCTATTCCCTATATAGTGCACTACTATAGACCAGGGCCCTATATAGTGCACTACTATAGACCAGGGCCCTATTCCCTATATAGTGCACTACTATAGACCAGGGCCCTATTACCTATATAGTACACTACTATAGACCAGAGCCCTATTCCCTATATAGTGCACTACTATAGACCAGAGCCCTATTCCCTATATAGTGCACTACTATAGACCAGGGCCCTATTACCTACATAGTGCACTACTATAGACCAGAGCCCTATTCCCTATATAGTGCACTACTATAGACCAGAGCCCTATTCCCTATATAGTGCACTACTATAGACCAGAGCCCTATTCCCTATATAGTACACTACTATAGACCAGAGCCCTATTCCCTATATAGTGTACTACTATAGACCAGAGCCCTATTCCCTATATAGTGCACTACTATAGACCAGAGCCCTATTCCCTATATAGTACACTACTATAGACCAGAGCCCTATTCCCTATATAGTGTACTACTATAGACCAGAGCCCTATTCCCTATATAGTGCACTACTATAGACCAGAGCCCTATTCCCTATATAGTGCACTACTATAGACCAGAGCCCTATATAGTGTACTACTATAGACCAGAGCCCTATTCCCTATATAGTGCACTACTATAGACCAGGGCCCTATTCCCTATATAGTGCACTACTATAGACCAGAGCCCTATTCCCTATATAGTACACTACTATAGACCAGAGCCCTATATAGTGCACTACTATAGACCAGAGCCCTATATAGTGCACTACTTTAGACCAGAGCCCTATTCCCTATGTAGTGCACTACTATAGACCAGGGCCCTATTACCTATATAGTGCACTACTATAGACCAGAGCCCTATTCCCTATATAGTGCACTACTATAGACCAGAGCCCTATTCCCTATATAGTGCACTACTATAGACCAGGGCCCTATTACCTACATAGTGCACTACTATAGACCAGAGCCCTATTCCCTATATAGTGGTACTACTATAGACCAGAGCCCTATTCCCTATATAGTACACTACTATAGACCAGGGCCCTATTCCCTATATAGTACACTACTATAGACCAGAGCCCTATTCCCTATATAGTGCACTACTATAGACCAGAGCCCTATTCCCTATATAGTGGTACTACTATAGACCAGAGCCCTATATAGTGGCACTACTATAGACCAGAGCCCTATTCCCTATATAGTGCACTACTATAGACCAGAGCCCTATATAGTGGCACTACTATAGACCAGAGCCCTATATAGTGCACTACTATAGACCAGGGCCCTATTCCCTATATAGTGCACTACTATAGACCAGGGCCCTATTCCCTATATAGTGCACTACTATAGACCAGGGCCCTATTCCCTATATAGTGCACTACTATAGACCAGGGCCCTATTCCCTATATAGTGCACTACTATAGACCAGAGCCCTATTCCCTATATAGTGGTACTACTATAGACCAGAGCCCTATTCCCTATATAGTACACTACTATAGACCAGAGCCCTATTCCCTATATAGTACACTACTATAGACCAGGGCCCTATTCCCTATATAGTACACTACTTTAGACCAGAACCCTATTCCCTATATAGTACACTACTATAGACCAGAGCCCTATTCCCTATATAGTGCACTACTATAGACCAGGGCCCTATTCCCTATATAGTGCACTACTATAGACCAGAGCCCTATTCCCTATATAGTGGTACTACTATAGACCAGAGCCCTATTCCCTATATAGTGCACTACTATAGACCAGGGCCCTATTCCCTATATAGTACACTACTATAGACCAGGGCCCTATTCCCTATATAGTGGTACTACTATAGACCAGGGCCCTATTCCCTATATAGTGGTACTACTATAGACCAGGGCCCTATTCCCTATATAGTGGTACTACTATAGACCAGAGCCCTATATAGTGGTACTACTATAGACCAGGGCCCATTGGTCTCTGACCCTATATAGGGAATAGGGTGCCGTTTGGGGTGTAGATATACACTGCTCAATATAAAGGGAACACTACAATGTAGATGTATTTTCCTCAGGTAGCAAGAGGACAAGGCCGGAGCCCGGTTACCTCGGTGACGACGCCGGCAGCGATGGTTGACCCTACGTATCTCAGCATGAAGCGTCCCAGCTCTTTGAAGTCCTTATAGAGCTCCAACGCCACGGGTCTCTGCGTCTGGATCTCCACCATCGCGTTCATACCCTTACCCAGACACCTACACAACGTTAAACAAACATGTATACAACATTCAGATTCTTTTCCCAACACTAGAGGGTGGAACGGTTCACCAAACCCATGATTCGGTACGTATTGCGGTTTTTTTTTGGGGGGGGGGTCGCGGTTCGGCTTTTGGTACTTTGGGGAAATTAAATGCCATTCACAATGTTCCTGGCATTGTCTGTTGTGACAGGATTGTTAAGTTGGGTTTCCACTCTGATGCTGCGTTTGTAACCATGTGGGAGGTTAGAATTTACCAGTTGCAAAGTCGTAAATACCAGTCGGAGGCATTCATGTGAATTGAACTCTTTCGAGAAACGCAGATTGACTGATGTCAACCGTAAACTAAAAGTACGGCGATCGTAAAACAAATGACAGAGTAAAAAAGAAAAGAAAAAAGGATTGCGTTTTTATAAATGTTTTTTTTTTAAACTGCTGTTATAGAGGCCGTTTCCTCAGTAGGTGACAGAGGTCACCATGTAGAAGAGGTGGGAGCACAAGTTTCCCCACTAGTAATTACCCACTAGATTTTTCCCCAGTCGTATTTGGTAAATCCCCACTTGATTACAAACTGCCTCCTTCAGTGTCAGATGAACACTTGTGACTCTCATAAAAGGGGGCGTGTCGGTACGTCTCCCAATTCGGGGTAATGTGATGGGCTGTCACTGATAAGTACTGACAGTATATGAGTAGAAACGGTGTGTACAGCTGTAGTTATACAGGATGGTGTGTATAGACAGTATAGACAGTAGTTATGGCTAGAATATGTACAGTGCCTTCAGAGAGTATTCATACCCCGTGACTTATTCCACATGTTGTTGTGCTACAGCCTAAATTAAAAAATGTGATTAAAAATATATATATTCTCACCCATCTACACACAATACCCCATAATGACATCACAATACCCCATAATGACATCACAATACCCCATAATGACATCACAATACCCCATAATGACATCACAATACCCCATAATGACATCACAATACCCCATAATGACATCACAATACCCCATAATGACAAAGTGAAAACATGTTTTTAGAAATGTTTGCTAATTTATTGGAAATTAAAACCAGAAATATCTAATTTACATAAGTATTCACACTCCTGAGCCAACACTTCGTAGAAGCACCTTTGGTAGTGATTACAGCTGTGAGTCTAAGAGCTTTACACACCTGGATTGTGCAACAAACATAATTTATTTATTTTTTACCTTTATTTAACTAGGCCCATTATTCTTTTCAAAATTCTTCAAGCTTCTTGTCAAATTGGTTGTTGATCATTGCTAGACAATCATGTTCAGGTCTTGCCATAGATTTTCAAGTAGATTTAAGTCAAAACTGTAACTCGGCCACTCAGGAACATTCACTGTCTTCTTGGTAAGCAACTCCAGTGTAGATTTGACATTGTGTTTTAGGTTATTGTCCTGCTGAAAGGTGAATTTATCTCCCAGTGTCTGGTGGAAAGCCGACTGAACCAGGTTATCCTCTAGGATTTTGCCAGTGCTTAGCACCATTTTGTTAATTTTTTTATCGTGAAAAACTCCCGTCCTTAACAATCACACACATACCCATAACATGATGCAGCCATCACTATGCTTGAAACTATGAAGAGTTGTACTCAGTAATATGTTGTATTGAATTTGTCCCAAACATACTTTGTATTCAGGACAAAAAGTGAATTGCTTTGCCACATTTTTTGCAGTATTAATTTAGTTCCTTGTTGCAAACAGGATGCATGTTTTGGAATATTTTTTATTCTGTACAGGCTTCCTTCTTTTCACTCTTTCACCAATAGGTGCCCTGCTTTGTGAGGCATTGGAAAACCTCCCTCTTCTTTGAGGTTGAATCTGTGTTTTAAAGGCACTGTTCAACTGAAGGACCTTACAGATAATTGTATGTGTGGGGTACAGCGATGAGGTAGTCATTACAAAAAAATCATGTTAAACACTGTTATTGAGTCCATGCAACTTATTATGTGACTTGTTAAGCACATTTTTAGATCCTGAACTTATTTAGGGTTGACATAACAAAGGGATTGAATACTTATTGACTCAAGACATTTCAGCTTTTCATTTAAATTAATTTGGAAAAACATAATTCCACTTGGACATGATGGGGGTATTGTGTATAGAGGCCAGTGACAAAAAACATCTACATTTAATCCATTTTAAATTCAGGCTGTAACACAACAGAATGTAGAAGAAGTCAAGGGGTGTGAAGACTTTCTGAAGGCCCAGTAAGGGCAACACAGGGTGGCTAACTCAACACAGGGTGGCTAACTCAACACAGGGTGGCTAACTCAACACCGGGTGGCTAACTCAACACCGGGTGGCTAACTCAACACAGGGTGGCTAACTCAACACAGGGTGGCTAACTCAACACAGGGTGGCTAACTCAACACAGGGTGGCTAACTCAACACAGGGTGGCTAACTCAACACCGGGTGGCTAACTCAACACAGGGTGGCTAACTCAACACAGGGTGGCTAACTCAACACCGGGTGGCTAACTCAACACCGGGTGGCTAACTCAACACAGGGTGGCTAACTCAACACAGGGTGGCTAACTCAACACCGGGTGGCTAACTCAACACCGGGTGGCTAACTCATTGAATACCTCGGCTTTGGCATACAGTGCATTCAGAAACTATTCAGACCCCTTGACTTTTTTACAAATTGTTTTACGGTACAGCCTTATTCTGAAATGGACTAAATACATTTTTTCTTCATTAATCTACACACAAACCTCATAATGACAAAACAAAAACAGGTTTTTATACATTTACATAAAAAAACTACTGAAATATCACATTTACATAAGTATTCAGACCCTTTACTCAGTACTTTGTTGAAGCACCTTTGGCAGCGATTACAGCATCGAGTCTTCTTGGGTATGACACTACAAGCTTGGCACACCTGTATTTGGGGAGTTTCTCCCATTCTTCTCTGCAGATCCTCTCAAGCTCTGTCAGGTTGGATGGGGAGCGTCGCTGCAGAGCTTTTTTCAGGTCTCTACAGAGATGTTTGATCGGGTTCAAGTCTGGGCTCTGGCTGGGCCACTCAAGGGCATTCAGAGATTTGTCCCGAAGCCACTCCTGCGTTGTCTTGGCTGTGTGCTTAGGGTCATTGTCCTTTTGGAAGGTGAACCTTCACTCCACTCTGAGGTCCTGAGCGCTCTGGAGCAGGTTTTCATCAAGGCTCTCTGTACTTTGCTCTGTTCATCTTTGCCTCGATCCTGACTAGTCTCCCAGTCCCTGCCTCTGAAAAACATCCCTACATCATGATGCTGCCACCACCATGCTTCACCGTACGGATGGTGCCAGGTATCCTCAAGACGTGACGCTTGGCATTCAGGCCAAAGTGTTCAATGTTGGTTTCATCAAACCAGAGAATCATGTTTCTCATGGTCTGAGAGTCCTTTAGGTGCCTTTTGGCAAACTCCAAGCAGGCTGTCATGTGCCTTTTACTGAGGAGTGGCTTCCGTCCTGTCACTCTACCATAAAGGCCTGATTGGTGGAGTGCTGCAGAGATGGTTTTCCTTCTGGAAGGTTCTCTTCTTACCACAGGTGGACTTCAATTAAGTTGTAGAAACATCTCAAGGATGATCAATGGAAACAGGATGCACCTGAGCTCAATTTTGTGTCTCATAGAAAAGGGTCTGAATACTGATGTAAATAAGCTTCTGATTTTTGTAAAAACCTGTTTTCGCTTAATCATTACGAGGCGTTGTGTGTAAAATGATGAGGGGGAAAAAATGATTTAACCCATTTTAGAATACGGCTGTTGTTCGACAAAATGTGGAAAGAGGGAAAGGCTCTGAATACTTCCTGAATGCACTGATCCGGTGCTTCCTGTTTACTGAAATGGGTTCGCAACGTGGCTCCAGAAACTTGACGAGGTGCTCTGAAACCTAAACTATTCTCAACCCACTGAGAATGGGAGCATACCCGCGGCTATAAACAAGACAGTACATTTACATTTACATTTAAGTCATTTAGCAGACGCTCTTATCCAGAGCGACTTACAAATTGGTGCATTCACCTTATGATATCCAGTGGAACAACCACTTTACAATAGTGCATCTAACTCTTTTAAGGGGGGGGGGGGGTTAGAAGGATTACTTTATCCTATCCTAGGTATTCCTTAAAGAGGTGGGGTTTCAGGTGTCTCCGGAAGGTGGTGATTGACTCCGCTGACCTGGCGTCGTGAGGGAGTTTGTTCCACCATTGGGGTGCCAGAGCAGCGAACAGTTTTGACTGGGCTGAGCGGGAACTGTACTTCCTCAGAGGTAGGGAGGCGAGCAGGCCAGAGGTGGATGAACGCAGTGCCCTTGTTTGGGTGTAGGGCCTGATCAGAGCCTGAAGGTACGGAGGTGCCGTTCCCCTCACAGCTCCGTAGGCAAGCACCATGGTCTTGTAGCGGATGCGAGCTTCAACTGGAAGCCAGTGGAGAGAGCGGAGGAGCGGGGTGACGTGAGAGAACTTGGGAAAGTTGAACACCAGACGGGCTGCGGCGTTCTGGATCAGTAAAAAATATAAACAAAGCCTACCTATCTATCGGTCTTGTACCTTATTTGACCCGGTCAGAATCAGCTGCCAAGGGGCAGCTTGAATGCAAAGGGCAGACGTTGTGTTGTTTCTATGTGTTTCCGTCTTGACCCGATATACTGGGGTGATGAGGTGTTGGCAGCTGCGTAGGCGTGGCGACGACATACTGTTAGACGTCTTATCCACCCCTCTTGTCCATCTCTACTGTGAACCCAACATGTTCCCCGAACTAGAGATTTTAACGACGGATCCTCCGATTCTGGTTTATCGAACCCCACCATTCGTACAGAACTCGTTCCCGCCTGTACCTCACAAAAGGACAGTTTGAAATGTACCAATTAAGATTAGAATCTCGATAACGTGTGCGTAGGCTCTAGTTGTCTTTAACAGAAGAGAGTCTGAAAGGTTCTCAGCTCAGATGCAGATTCGGCTGTAGGCATAGTCTTTTCACTTTATAAATATCTATTCAAGTATTCATTCAGGTTCCACAGTGAGGACCCGAGGTCCCTGTGTCGAACAGTTCGGTACGAATACATGTTCCCGTTACAACCCAACCAGAACACAATGTTAATGCAATGCTTCACAACACTGAATACATAATTCGGGAGAGTATCCTCGATCCTGAATCAGACGTAGCGATATCGGGCCGACTTCCTCAACAACAAAACCGTGCGATGAGCGAGGCTAAAACTTCTCTTCCGTTATGGTCCCTCAGCAGCTTCATCATCTATGAAGACTTCACCTTGATACTCACTTTGGTTTCTTCTTGAGCACCTCCCCGCTGCTCTTGTGCAGAACGCTGACCAGCTTCCTGATGGTGGCAGGTTCACTGATCGTCTGGTAGTGCAACACAACCTACACACAGAACCACACACTCAGAACCACACACTTAGAACCACACGTCACACACTTAGAACCACACACTTCATACACTCAGAACCACACACTCAGAACCACACACCTCACACACTTAGAACCACACACTTAGAACCACACACTTAGAACCACACACCTCACACACTTAGAATCACAAACTTAGAACCACACACCTCACACACTTAGAACCACACACACTTAGAACCAAACACTTAGAACCACACACTTCACACACTTAGAACCAAACACTCAGAACCACACATACAATATTCTTAGAGCTACTCAGAACAAACAGACGTAGAACCACCCACGGAACACAGATTGTTTGTGTGTGTACTCACGGGGAAGCCCTGTGTGATGGGGACCTCTATGTTGAAGAGCAGGACTCTGGCCCTGAAGCGGGAACACGCTCTGATTGGCTCCTTAATATCACAGAACACACAGCCCACACTGGAGGAGAGATTATAGACACTGAGTGGACAAAACATTATGAACACCTGCTCTTTCCATGACATAGACTGACCAGGTGAATCCAGGTGAAAGCTATGATCCCTTATTGATGTCACTTGTTAAATCCACTTCAAATCAGTGTAGATGAAGGGGAGGAGACGTGGTGAAAGGAGGATTTTTAAGCCTTGAGACAATTGAGATATTGATTGTGTATGTGTGTCATTCAGAGGGAGAATGGGCAAGACAAAATATTTAAGTTTCTTTGAACGGGGTCTGGTAGTAGGTGCCAGGCGCACCGGTTTGTGTCAAGAACTGCAATGCTGCTGGGTTTTCCCACACTCAACAGTTACCCGTGTATATAAAATGGTCCACCACCCAAAGGACATCCAGCCAACATGACACAACTGTGGGAAGCATTGGAGTCAATATGGAGTCAACACGGAGTCAACATGGAGTCCACACGGAGTCCACACGGAATCAACACGGAGTCCACACGGAGTCCACACGGAGTCAACACGGAGTCAACACGGAGTCCACACGGAGTCCACATGGAGTCAACACGGAGTCCACACGGAATCAACACGGAGTCCACACGGAATCCACACAGAGTCCACACGGAATCAACACAGAGTCAACACGGAGTCAACATGGAGTCCACACAGAGTCCACACAGAGTCAACACAGAGTCAACACGGAGTCAACACAGAGTCAACACAGAGTCAACACAGAGTCAACACAGAGTCAACACGGAGTCAACACGGAGTCAACACGGAATCAACACGGAGTCCACACGGAGTCAACACAGAGTCAACACGGAATCAACAAGGAGTCCACACGGAGTCCACCTGGAGTCAACACGGAGTCAACACGGAGTCCACACGGAATCAACGCGGAGTCCACACGGAGTCAACACGGAGTCCACACGGAGTCCACACGGAGTCCACACGGAATCAACACGGAGTCCACACGGAGTCAATATGGAGTCAACACGGAGTCAACACGGAGTCAACACGGAATCAACACGGAGTCCACACGGAGTCCACATGGAGTCAACACGGAGTCAACACGGAGTCAACACGGAATCAACACGGAGTCCACACGGAGTCAATATGGAGTCAACACGGAGTCAACATGGAGTCAACATGGAATCAACACGGAGTCAACATGGAGTCCACATGGAGTCCACATGGAGTCAACATGGAGTCAACATGGAGTCAATATGGAGTCAATATGGAGTCCACATGGAGTCAACATGGAGTCCACATGGAGTCCACATGGAGTCCATGCCCTGAGGGCAGAAGTGTGTGTGTTGATGTCTTCACTATTATTCTACAATGTAGAAAATAGTAAAAATAAAAACTCTTGAATGAGATGGTGTCCAAACTGTAGACCGATACTGTATGTTGAAGAAGGTGTGTTCATCTCTGTCCCACGGCCCTGTGGAACGCTTTCAACACCTCGTAGAGTTCATTACAGCCACACAGACCAAACATTACAGGGATACAAACACACAGTGAAGAATTACACATTCACTTGTTCTGATGATGACCAGTGGGGCAGGGTTAGAGGTTAGAGGTCAGAGGTTAGGGTTTAGGTTCTATACTAACTTGATCTTGATGATGACCAGTGGGGCAGGGTTAGAGGTCAGAGGTTAGGTTCTATACTAACTTGATCTTGATGATGACCAGTGGGGCAGGGTTAGAGGTCAGAGGTTAGGGTTTAGGTTCTATACTAACTTGATCTTGATGATGTCCAGTGGGGCAGGGTTAGAGGTTAGAGGTCAGAGGTTAGGGTTTAGGTTCTATACTAACTTGATCTTGATGATGACCAGTGGGGCAGGGTTAGAGGTTAGAGGTCAGAGGTTAGGGTTTAGGTTCTATACTAACTTGATCTTGATGAGGACCAGTGGGGCAGGGTTAGAGGTCAGAGGTTAGGTTCTATACTAACTTGATCTTGATGATGACCAGTGGGGCAGGGTTAGAGGTCAGAGGTTAGGGTTTAGGTTCTATACTAACTTGATCTTGATGATGTCCAGTGGGGCAGGGTTAGAGGTTAGAGGTTAGAGGTCAGAGGTTAGGGTTTAGGTTCTATACTAACTTGATCTTGATGAGGACCAGTGGGGCAGGGTTAGAGGTCAGAGGTTAGGTTCTATACTAACTTGATCTTGATGATGACCAGTGGGGCAGGGTTAGAGGTCAGAGGTTAGGGTTTAGGTTCTATACTAACTTGATCTTGATGATGTCCAGTGGGGCAGGGTTAGAGGTTAGGGTTAGAGGTTAGGGGTTATGTTCTATACTAACTTGATCTTGATGATGTCCATGCCAGTGACAGTCAGACTAACATGATCTCCTGCTGCTGCCCAGTCCAGAGGCTCATCGTGGAGAGTGATACCTACACAGAGACAATACAGAGACAGACAGATAGGGAGACGGAGAGAGGGAGAGAGAGACAGACAGATAGGGAGACGGAGAGAGGGAGGAGAGAGACAGAGGGAGAGGGAGGAGAGACAGAGAGAGAGATACAGAGGGAGGAGAGAGAGCGACACAGAGACACAGACAGAGAGAGACAGAGAGAGACAGGGAGCGAGAGAGACACACAGAGAAAGAGAGACACACAGAGCGAGAGAGATGAGAGACAGACAGACAGACAGAGAGAGGCAGAGAGAGAGACAGAGTGATAATGTGTTGTATGTCCACAAGGTGGCACTGGTGTATTATTGTGCTCAGACATTGAGAAACACACACAGACAGACACACAGACACAGAGACACACAGACACAGAGACACAGAGACACACAGACACAGAGACACACAGACACAGAGAGACAGACACACAGAGAGACAGACACACAGAGAGACAGACACACAGAGAGACAGACACACAGAGAGAGATACACAGAGAGACAGACACACAGAGAGACAGACAGTACCTTTAACAGTGCATGTCTCATTGGGGGGCATGGCCAGTACTCTGTCTCCTGTCTGAATGTAGCCCGCCTCGATCTTCCCTGTTACACAGAACCCTGAGCCCTGATCTAGAACCAGAGAACAGGGTTAGAACACAGAACCCTGATCTAGAACCACAGAGAACAGGGCTAGAACACAGAACCCTGATCTAGAACCACCGAGAACAGGGCTAGAACACAGAACCCTGATCTAGAACCAGAGAACAGGGTTAGAACACAGAACCCTGATCTAGAACCAGAGAACAGGGCTAGAACACAGAACCCTGATCTAGAACCACAGAGAACAGGGCTAGAACACAGAGCCCTGATCTAGAACCAGAGAACAGGGTTAGAACACAGAACCCTGATCTAGAACCACAGAGAACAGGGTTAGAACAGAACCCTGATCTTTAAAAAGAATATCAACAGCTGATCGAGCACAAAAAGCTTATTTCTCTCCAATGTTGTGTTCAAATGTGTTTACATCCATGTCAGTGAGTATTTCTCCTTTGCCAAGATAATCCATCCACCTGACAGGTGTGACATATCAAGAAGCTGATTAAACAGTATAATCATTACACAGGTGCACCTTGAGCTGGGGACAATAAAAGGCCACTCGAAAATGTGCAGTTTTGTCACACAACACAATGCCACAGAGGTCTCAAGTTGCGTGAGCGTGCAATTGGCATGATGACTGCAGGAATGTCCACCAGAGCTGTTGCCAGAGAATTTAATGTTCAGTTCTCTACCATAAGCCGCCTCCAATATCATTTTAGAGAATTTGGCAGTACGTCCAACCAGCCTCACAACTGCAGACCACGTGTAACCACGCCAGCCCAGGACCTCCACATCCGGCTTCTTCACCTGCGGGATCGTCTGAGGGGGGGCTCTTTTGTGGGGAAAATTAATTCTGATTGGCTGGGCCTGGCTCCCAAGTAGGTGGGCCTATGCCCTCCCAGGCCCATCCATGGCTCTGCCCCTGCTCAGCCATCTAAAATCCATAGATTAGGGCCTAATGAAATTATTTAAATTGACTGATTTCCTTTTATGAACTGTAACTCAGTAAAATCTTTGAAATTGTTGCATGTTGCGTTTATATTTTTGTATTGTTTTATTTTATATTTTAGTTCAGTATAGATAGACGGCAGGGTAGCCTAGTGGTTAGAGCGTTGGACTAGTAACCCGAAAGGCCGCTGGATCGAATCCCTGAGCTGACGAGGAAAAAAATCTGTCGTTCTGCCCCTGAACAAGGCAGTTAACCCACCGTTCCCCGGTAGGCCGTCATTGTAAGTAAGAATTTGTTCTTAACTGACTTGCCTAGTTAAATAAAGGTTAAATAAATGTTACATTTAAAAAATAAAATATACATTTAAAAAATACCTCGGCCAACTGGGTAACATGTCGATGTACCCTTGAGCAAGGCACTTCACCCTAATTGCTCCTGTAAGTCTCTCTGGATAAGACATCTGCTAAATGACTCAAATGTAAATTAGATATTTTTGTATTTCATTTTCAATAGATTTTATTTTTTATTTGTAAATTTTCACTGTCATTATTGTCATTATGGGGTTTTGTGTGTAAATGGTTGAGAGAAAAATCAATGCCATTCATTTTCTAATTCCGGCTGTAACAACAAAATGTGGAATAAGTCACGGGGGTACGAATACTTTCTGAAGGCCCTGTATGTTCTCAATTTAAAATGATACCTGCAGACAATGTATATGAGGCATGTTGTACATACATGCCTTTTAAAGAATGACATTTAAAAATGGTTTAGTACAAATCCAACCCTTGTAATTTAAGGAGAGGATAATTAGTCTGCATTACAGGCTCCATATATTATTTAGTAAATATTACTTATGTTGCATTTTTTTTTTTTTAGCAATGTCTCTAACAAAATGATTGCAGGTGTTCCCATAGCAACCACGTACCGTCTATGAATGAGCTAGCGACCTTTTAGATCAATAATATGCAGGTTTTTTTATAAACAAAAACTTTTGGCTTTATAATCACAAGGTTAGCAATGAACCACAAGGTTAGCAACGAACCACAAGGTTAGCAACGAACCACAAGGTTAGCAACGAACCACAAGGTTAGCAATGAACCACAAGGTTAGCAATGAACCACAAGGTTAGCAACGAACCACAAGGTTAGCAATGAACCACAAGGTTAGCAACGAACCACAAGGTTAGCAACGAACCACAAGGTTAGCAATGAACCACAAGGTTAGCAATGAACCACAAGGTTAGCTGACTTTTCTCAAAACGAACCTCATTGTGGCTAGCTACTTATTGTCCCTCATGCTGGCCTTTACAGCCAAATATCACGTTAGAAACGTCTAAATTAAAAAATATTGATTCGGCCAACATTGTAGAACATTTCTCCTGTCTTACTGCAGCTTTAGCTCAAATCTAAATAGCAGAGAAATGCTGAAAACCAGTATTTTAATAATAAAAGTATAAAAATTGTTTTGTCAACAGTGGTTGTTTAGTGAACATTTTTAGTCCTCACACACACTAGCTCCTACGGCACTAATATGGTGAGCAACGTTGGAGCTCTGACCAAGCAAGGCATTTCATTGGTTTGACGTGATGCGAGACGTCACAGATTTACAACTGGTTCCCACCCTCTTTAGGGGATTTCTGCAATGGAACTTCCCCAGGCCTCCCATTTTAGGGAATCCCTTGTTCAGCACAAGGCTAGTATCTCTGTAATGTATCTGTATCTATGTAATGTATCTATGTAATGTATCTATGTAATGTATCTATATCTATGTAATGTATCTATGTAATGTATCTATGTAATGTATCTGTATCTATGTAATGTATCTCTGTAATGTATCTGTATCTATGTAATGTATCTCTGTAATGTATCTATGTAATGTATCTATGTAATGTATCTATATCTATGTAATGTATCTCTGTAATGTATCTATGTAATGTATCTATGTAATGTATCTATATCTATGTAATGTATCTATGTAATGTATCTATGTAATGTATCTATATCTATGTAATGTATCTATGTAATGTATCTATGTAATGTATCTATATCTATGTAATGTATCTCTGTAATGTATCTATGTAATGTATCTATATCTATGTAATGTATCTCTGTAATGTATCTATGTAATGTATCTGTATCTATGTAATGTATCTGTATCTATGTAATGTATCTATATCTATGTAATGTATCTCTGTAATGTATCTATATCTATGTAATGTATCTATGTAATGTATCTATGTAATGTATCTATATCTATGTAATGTATCTATGTAATGTATCTATATCTATGTAATGTATCTCTGTAATGTATCTATGTAATGTATCTGTATCATGTATCTATATCTATGTAATGTATCTATGTAATGTATCTATATCTATGTAATGTATCTCTGTAATGTATCTATGTAATGTATCTATGTAATGTATCTATATCTATGTAATGTATCTCTGTAATGTATCTATGTAATGTATCTGTATCTATGTAATGTATCTGTATCTATGTAATGTATCTATATCTATGTAATGTATCTCTGTAATGTATCTATGTAATGTATCTATGTAATGTATCTATGTAATGTATCTATATCTATGTAATGTATCTATGTAATGTATCTATATCTATGTAATGTATCTATGTAATGTATCTATATCTATGTAATGTATCTATGTAATGTATCTATATCTATGTAATGTATCTATGTAATGTATCTATGTAATGTATCTATGTAATGTATCTATGTAATGTATCTATGTAATGTATCTGTATCTATGTAATGTATCTATGTAATGTATCTATATCTATGTAATGTATCTGTATCTATGTAATGTATCTGTATCTATGTAATGTATCTATGTAATGTATCTGTATCTATGTAATGTATCTCTGTAATGTATCTATGTAATGTATCTATATCTATGTAATGTATCTATGTAATGTATCTGTATCTATGTAATGTATCTATGTAATGTATCTATGTAATGTATCTATATCTATGTAATGTATCTGTGTAATGTATCTATGTAATGTATCTATATCTATGTAATGTATCTATGTAATGTATCTCTGTAATGTATCTATGTAATGTATCTATGTAATGTATCTATATCTATGTAATGTATCTATGTAATGTATCTGTATCTATGTAATGTATCTGTATCTATGTAATGTATCTATGTAATGTATCTATGTAATGTATCTATATCTATGTAATGTATCTGTATCTATGTAATGTATCTATATCTATGTAATGTATCTGTATCTATGTAATGTATCTATGTAATGTATCTATCTATGTAATGTATCTATGTAATGTATCTATATCTCTGTAATGTATCTGTATCTATGTAATGTATCTATGTAATGTATCTATATCTATGTAATGTATCTATGTAATGTATCTATATCTATGTAATGTATCTATGTAATGTATCTATATCTCTGTAATGTATCTATGTAATGTATCTATATCTATGTAATGTATCTATGTAATGTATCTATATCTATGTAATGTATCTCTGTAATGTATCTATGTAATGTATCTATGTAATGTATCTGTATCTCTGTAATGTATCTATGTAATGTATCTATGTAATGTATCTATGTAATGTATCTATATCTCTGTAATGTATCTATGTAATGTATCTGTATCTCTGTAATGTATCTATGTAATGTATCTATGTAATGTATCTATGTAATGTATCTATGTAATGTATCTATATCTCTGTAATGTATCTATGTAATGTATCTATATCTATGTAATGTATCTATGTAATGTATCTATGTAATGTATCTGTATCTATGTAATGTATCTGTATCTATGTAATGTATCTATGTAATGTATCTATGTAATGTATCTGTATCTCTGTAATGTATCTATGTAATGTATCTGTATCTATGTAATGTATCTGTATCTATGTAATGTATCTATGTAATGTATCTATGTAATGTATCTATATCTATGTAATGTATCTATGTAATGTATCTGTATCTCTGTAATGTATCTATGTAATGTATCTATGTAATGTATCTGTATCTATGTAATGTATCTGTATCTATGTAATGTATCTATGTAATGTATCTGTATCTATGTAATGTATCTGTATCTATGTAATGTATCTATATCTATGTAATGTATCTGTATCTATGTATCTGTATCTATGTAATGTATCTGTATCTATGTAATGTATCTGTATCTATGTAATGTATCTATGTAATGTATCTGTATCTATGTAATGTATCTGTATCTATGTAATGTATCTATATCTATGTAATGTATCTCTGTAGACCCACACATAACTGGGTTAGAACACACAGAACCCTGATCTAGAACCATAGAGTGTGATCTCACCTTTGAAGACGTCCGAGACACACAGTCGGAAGGGCTTTTCTATCGACCTCTGGGGTGGTTTGAAATAATCTATGGAGGGAGAGGAGGAGGAAGAGAGAGGAGGTGGACAGAGAGAATAGATATGGAGGGAGAGAGAGAGCAGAGAGAATAGATATGGAGGGAGAGAGAGAGCAGAGAGAATAGATATGGAGGGAGAGAGAGAGCAGAGATAATAGATATGGAGGGAGAGAGAGAGCAGAGAGAATAGATATGGAGGGAGAGAGAGAGATAGAAAAAGAACATGAGAAAAATAGTGAGATGTTATCTTCAAATTAGACTGTTGACTGATATCACTGAGTTATACTCTGTTACCATGCTGACTAATACCATAGCAACATCACAATGATTACCATTTTTACAATTGTCACAGTCATAACAATACTTAGACACACACACACTTTCAGATCATTACAGAAGAGAGCGGAGGCTAAATAAAACAGTCAATATGTCTCAGCTACTCTGCTCTCTCTCTGAGCTCCTGGAGATCATTCGTTCTTCGTTAAATATACTTGTCCAACAGCCATGTACACAA
The DNA here is from genome assembly GCF_045679555.1 of Salvelinus alpinus. Lineage (NCBI taxonomy): Eukaryota > Metazoa > Chordata > Actinopteri > Salmoniformes > Salmonidae > Salvelinus > Salvelinus alpinus. The sequence continues at coordinate 7,543,909 of NC_092112.1, read as the reverse complement.
CGGATGTTTTAATGTTAACATTGTTGAGTTGTCACATGTTATTTTCTAAAGCTTTGTGGACTTGAATAAGTGTGTGTGTGTGTGTGTGTGTGTGTGTGTGTGTGTGTGTACCGATCTGTTCCAGCAGACAGGGTCCAGAGTACCAGGATGTTAGCGCCAGAGCAGAACTCTTAGTGGTCAGGTTCTCTCCTGATAGACCACTGGTTGGCACGTAGAACACATCAGAGTCCTGGGAGAGAACATAGAACAGCTATTAAACCCCCCTCGGACTCGGGAAGGTTAAAACCCCCCTCAGACTCGGGAAGGTTAAAACCCCCCTCAGACTCGGGAAGGTTAAAACCCCCCTCAGACTCGGGAAGGTTAAAACCCCCCTCAGACTCGGGAAGGTTAAAACCCCCCTCAGACTCGGGAAGGTTAAAACCCCCCTCAGACTCGGGAAGGTTAAAACCCCCCTCAGACTCGGGAAGGTTAAAACCCCCCTCAGACTCGGGAAGGTTAAAACCCCCCTCAGACTCGGGAAGGTTAAAACCCCCCTCAGACTCGGGAAGGTTAAAACCCCCCTCAGACTCGGGAAGGTTAAAACCCCCCTCAGACTCGGGAAGGTTAAAACCCCCCTCAGACTCGGGAAGGTTAAAACCCCCCTCAGACTCGGGAAGGTTAAAACCCCCCTCAGACTCGGGAAGGTTAAAACCCCCCTCAGACTCGGGAAGGTTAAAACCCCCCTCAGACTCGGGAAGGTTAAAACCCCCCTCAGACTCAGGAAGGTTAAAACCCCCCTCAGACTCAGGAAGGTTAAAACCCCCCTCAGACTCGGGAAGGTTAAAACCCCCCTCAGACTCGGGAAGGTTAAAACCCCCCTCAGACTCGGGAAGGTTAAAACCCCCCTCAGACTCAGGAAGGTTAAAACCCACCTCAGACTCAGGAAGGTTAAAACCCCCCTCAGACTCAGGAAGGTTAAAACCCCCCTCAGACTCAGGAAGGTTAAAACCCCCCTCAGACTCAGGAAGGTTAAAAACCCCCTCGGACTCAGGAAGGTTAAAAACCCCCCTCGGACTCAGGAAGGTTAAAACCCCCCTCGGACTCAGGAAGGTTAAAACCCCCCTCGGACTCAGGAAGGTTAAAACCCCCCTCGGACTCAGGAAGGTTAAAACCCCCCTCGGACTCAGGAAGGTTAAAACCCCCCCTCAGACTCAGGAAGGTTAAAACCCCCCCTCAGACTCAGGAAGGTTAAAACCCCCCCTCAGACTCAGGAAGGTTAAAACCCCCCCTCAGACTCAGGAAGGTTAAAACCCCCCCTCAGACTCAGGAAGGTTAAAACCCCCCCTCAGACTCAGGAAGGTTAAAACCCCCCCTCAGACTCAGGAAGGTTAAAACCCACCTCAGACTCAGGAAGGTTAAAACCCCCCTCAGACTCAGGAAGGTTAAAACCCCCCTCAGACTCAGGAAGGTTAAAAACCCCCTCAGACTCAGGAAGGTTAAAAACCCCCTCGGACTCAGGAAGGTTAAAAACCCCCCTCGGACTCAGGAAGGTTAAAACCCCCCTCGGACTCAGGAAGGTTAAAACCCCCCTCGGACTCAGGAAGGTTAAAACCCCCCTCAGACTCAGGAAGGTTAAAACCCCCCTCGGACTCAGGAAGGTTAAAACCCCCCCTCAGACTCAGGAAGGTTAAAACCCCCCCTCAGACTCAGGAAGGTTAAAACCCCCCCTCAGACTCAGGAAGGTTAAAACCCCCCCTCAGACTCAGGAAGGTTAAAACCCCCCCTCCGACTCAGGAAGGTTAAAACCACCCTCAGACTCAGGAAGGTTAAAACCACCCCCCGACTCAGGAAGGTGTAACACGTTCCTTTTTATTCTATGAGTTGTATTTTCCCATATAAAATCTGTTATGACTGAGTATAGTTAATTAAGCAATGTCTTCGGTGGGGTAATTGGTATTACCGATAATAAGTATACAAACTTTAGGAGCCATGCCATTCTGAAGAGGCTTATCCTACCTGTAAAGTTTGGCGGAACATTTTTCCATTGAATTAGATTGTCACGTTCCTGACCTGTTTTCTTTTGTCTTGTATTTATTTAGTTGGTCAGGGCGTGAGTTGGGTGGGTTTGTCTATGTGTGATTTTCTATGTTGGGATGTTTGTGTTCGGCCGGGTATGATTCTCAATCAGAGGCAGCTGTCAATCGTTGTCCCTGATTGAGAATCATACTTAGGCAGCCTGGGTTTCACGTGTGTTTTGTGGGTGTTTGTTCCTGTGTCAGGTTTTGTGCCACACAGGACTGTTTTCGGTTTTGTCACGTTTGTTGGTTGTTTTGTATTTTGAAGTGTTTTGTTGACTTTCAGTAAATAACGAACACTAACCACTCTGCGTTTTGGTCCTCTCCTTCTGTCAGCGAGGACAGCCGTTACATAGATGTGCTTTCATATCGTTGAGTTACTGGATAAAGTTATCGTTATATATTTGTTATTTGTTGTCACTTATTATTAAGCATCCTCAGTATTTTATATATTTTATGGGCCACTGAAAGGATGTAGATCATGAGTTAGAATTTTCATTTTTCCTATTGCCATTATTTTCAGGTTTTTCCAAGTAAATTTTATATCCTGAGATCCGCATCGAGCTAAAGGCTAGAGCTGCCGTTTTCAGTGAGCGGGAATCTAATCCGGACGCATATAAGAAATCCCGATATGTCCTCAGATGATCCATCAAACAAGCAAAGCATCAATACAGGATTAAGATTCAATCCTACTACACCGCCTCTGACCGCTCGTTGGATGTGGCAGGGCTTGAAAACTATTACGGACTACAAAAGGGAAACCCAGTAGCCCATGCACGAGAGCACCAGCTGTTCTGGATGACCGTGTGGTAACGCTCTCGGTAGCCGATGTGGGCAAGAACTTTAAACAGGTCAACATTCACAAAGCCAAGGGGCCAGATGGATTACCAGGACGTGTACTCGAAGCATGTGCGGACCAAATGGCAAGTGTCTTCACTGACATTTTCAACCTCTCCGTGACCAGGTCTGTAATACCAACATGTTTCAAGCAGACCACCATAGTCCATGTGCCCAAGGAAGCGAAGGTAACCTGCCTAAATGACTACTGCCTCGTAGCACTCACGTCTGTAGCCATGAAGTCCTTTGAAAGGCTGGTCATGGCTCACATCAACAGCATCCTCCCGGATACCCTAGACCCACTCCAATTCGCATACCGCCCCAATAGATCCACAGACAATGCAATCTCTATCGCACTCCACACTGCCGTTTCTCACCTGGACAAAAGGAACACCTATGTGAGACTGCTATTCATTGACTACAGCTCAGCGTTCAACACCATAGTGCCCTCAAAGCTCATCACTAAGCTAAGGATCCTGGGACTAAACACCTCCCTCTGCAACTGGATCCTGGACTTCCTGACGGGCCGCCCCAAGGTGGTAAAGGTAGGTAGCAACACATCCACCACGCTGATCCTCAACACTGGAGTCCCTGAGGGGTGTGTGCTTAGTCCCCTCCTGTACTCCCTGTTCACCCACGACTGCATGGCCAGGCACGACTCCAACACCATCATTAAGTTTGCAGAGGGAGGAGGTCAGAGACCTGGCCGTGTGGTGCCAGGACAACAACCTTTCCCTCAACGTGATCAAGACAAAGGAGATGATTGTGGACTACAGGAAAAGGAGGACCGAGCAAGCCCCCATTCTCATCGACGGGGCTGCAGTGGAGCAGGTTGAGAGCTTCAAGTTCCTTGGCGTCCACATCACCAACAAACTATCATGGTCCAAACACACCAGGACAGTCGTGAAGAGGGCACGCCAAAGCCTATTCCCCCTCAGGAGACTGAAAGATTTGGCATGGGTCCTCAGATCCTCAAAAGGTTCTACAGCTGCACCATCAAGAGCATCCTTACTGGTTGCATCACTGCCTGGTACGGCAATTGCTCAGCCTCCGACCGCAAGGCACTACAGAGGGTAGTGCTTACGGCCCAGTGCATCACTGGGGCCAAGCGTCCTGCCATCCAGTACCTCTACACCAGGCGGTGTCAGAGGAAGGCCCAAAAATTGTCAAAGACCCCAGCCACCCCAGTCACCTTTATATTCCTGCTGCTACTCTCCTGTTTATTATCTATGCATAAGTCACTTTAATAACTCGACCTACATGTAGATATTACCTCAATTACCTCGACTAACCGGTGCCCCCCCACATTGACTCTGTACCGGTACCCACTGTATATAGACCCGCTATTGTTATTTACTGCTGCTCTTTAATTATTTCTTATTTTTGTAGGTATTTTTCTGTAAATAGGCATTTCACTGTAAGGTCTCTACACCTGTTGTATTCGGCGCATGTGACAAATAAAATCTGATTTGAACTCAACATCCTCTCCTAATCTGTCCGCTGCATTACACCGTTATAGAAGTCTTGGTGGACAGGTTCTCTCCTGATAGGCTAAGGGTCGGGACAGACAACACACTTATAATACTACATAACACTGCAATAACTAACGTAGAACACAGAGTCCTGGGAAAGACCACAACCATAGAATTAGGCTACAAATTAGATATAGGATCTCTATAAAGATAACACTTAACACACTGCTATAAAAGCATTATAAATCTGCTATAACACTATTAGAAACACAATTAAACTGTAGTTTAGGTTAGCTTGATTGTCTTAATTCAGTGTCCACTAACCCTAGCTCCAGGTCAAAGGTCAAAAGGTTGAAGGTCCTAACCCTAGCTCCAGGTCAAAGGTCCTAAACTAGCCACCCACCTTGAATCCAGCCTGTTTCAGGAAATGTCCAAGTTTGGAGATGATCTCTTTGAATCGCTCCTGTTGCCAGTTTACCTGTTACACACACACACACACACACACACACACACACACACACACACACACACACACACACACACACACACACACACACACACACACACACACACACACACACACACACACACACACACACACACACACACACACACACACACACACACACAGAGAGAGAGAGAGTTCCCTTTTAAACATTGCCATATCTGTTACAATACGATTGTACCATAAATGACACTGTTGTCAGAGTAACAGGCGTTGCCGTGGCTACACCTAGTAGTAGTGGTAACTTTGTTCTCACCTGGTCCATCTTGTTGACGGCAACAGCGAGCTGCGTGACGCCCAACGAACGGACCAGAAGGCCGTGCTCTCGCGTCTGACCACCCGCCTCGAACCCTGCCTCAAACTCACCTCTGCTGGCATCTACCACTAACACCGCCACGTCCGCCTGTGAGGAGACACACACAGGTTATACAAACACCAGTTGTATTAAAGGCCATAATGAGGACATTCTGATCTGTATTAAAGGCCATAATGAGGACATTCTGATCTGTATTAAAGGCCATAATGAGGACATTCTGATCTGTATTAAAGACCATAATGAGGACATTCTGATCTGTATTAAAGGCCATAATGAGGACATTCTGATCTGTATTAAACACCATAATGAGGACATTCTGATCTGTATTAAAGACCATAATGAGGACATTCTGATCTGTATTAAAGGCCATAATGAGAACATTCTGATCTGTATTAAACACCATAATGAGGACATTCTGATCTGTATTAAACAACATAATGAGGACATTCTGCTCTGTATTAAAGGCCATAATGAGGACATTCTGTATAACCTGTGATTTTCCACTCTGTGTAAGCTGTATCTTTCCATTTATTGACCATTGAGGAACCTCTGGCAGGTCCAGGTGAGATATAATACAGCAGCTCCAGGTGAGATATTATACAGCAGGGGGCATCTAGAAGGGGACATTGAGGATCCTCTGGCAGCTCCAGGTGAGATATAATAGATTGGCACACCTTGCACGTTACAATGGAGCGGAAGGAAGCAGAATGTTCCTTTGATTTTTGAACTGGTTGAACGGTAATGTTTTCCCAGTAGGCACCTGTCACTTCCTACCTGTAGTGTGAATAACACTCCAACACAAATTCATTTGAATCATTTAGGTCATCCAGGTCATTTTTCAGTGACCGTGTTAGGGGTGAAGTCTGGACGTACCTGGGCCTTTAGGGGTGTAGTCTGGACGTACCTGGGCCTTTAGGGGTGAAGTCTGGACGTACCTGGGCCTTTAGGGATGAAGTCTGGACGTACCTGGGCCTTTAGGGGTGAAGTCTGGACGTACCTGGGCCTTTAGGGGTGAAGTCTGGACGTACCTGGGCCTTTAGGGGTGAGGTCTGGACGTACCTGGGCCTTTAGGGGTGAGGTCTGGACGTACCTGGGCCTTTAGGGGTGAAGTCTGGACGTACCTGGGCCTTTAGGGGTGAAGTCTGGACGTACCTGGGCCTTTAGGGGTGTGGTCTGGACGTACCTGGGCCTTTAGGGGTGAGGTCTGGACGTACCTGGGCCTTTAGGGGTGAAGTCTGGACGTACCTGGGCCTTTAGGGGTGAAGTCTGGACGTACCTGGGCCTTTAGGGGTGAAGTCTGGACGTACCTGGGCCTTTAGGGGTGAAGTCTGGACGTACCTGGGCCTTTAGGGGTGAAGTCTGGACGTACCTGGGCCTTTAGGGGTGAAGTCTGGACGTACCTGGGCCTTTAGGGGTGAAGTCTGGACGTACCTGGGCCTTTAGGGGTGAAGTCTGGACGTACCTGGGCCTTTAGGGGTGAAGTCTGGACGTACCTGGGCCTTTAGGGATGAAGTCTGGACGTACCTGGGCCTTTAGGGGTGAAGTCTGGACGTACCTGGGCCTTTAGGGGTGAAGTCTGGACGTACCTGGGCCTTTAGGGGTGAGGTCTGGACGTACCTGGGCCTTTAGGGGTGAGGTCTGGACGTACCTGGGCCTTTAGGGGTGAAGTCTGGACGTACCTGGGCCTTTAGGGGTGAAGTCTGGACGTACCTGGGCCTTTAGGGGTGTGGTCTGGACGTACCTGGGCCTTTAGGGGTGAGGTCTGGACGTACCTGGGCCTTTAGGGGTGAAGTCTGGACGTACCTGGGCCTTTAGGGGTGAAGTCTGGACGTACCTGGGCCTTTAGGGGTGAAGTCTGGACGTACCAGGGCCTTTAGGGATGAAGTCTGGACGTACCTGGGCCTTTAGGGGTGAAGTCTGGACGTACCTGGGCCTTTAGGGGTGAAGTCTGGACGTACCTGGGCCTTTAGGGGTGAAGTCTGGACGTACCTGGGCCTTTAGGGGTGAAGTCTGGACGTACCTGGGCCTTTAGGGATGAAGTCTGGACGTACCTGGGCCTTTAGGGGTGAAGTCTGGACGTACCTGGGCCTTTAGGGATGAAGTCTGGACGTACCTGGGCCGCCCCAGTGATCATGTTCGGGATGAAGTCTTTGTGTCCAGGAGCGTCCATCAGAGTCACCACCTTAGAGGCCGTCTCAAACTTAGTCATCCCCACGTCCATGGTTACACCCCTGGAAAACACACACACACACACACACACACACACACACACACACACACACACACACACACACACACACACACACACACACACACACACACACACACACACACACACACACACACACACACACACACACGCGGATTCAGTGGCTGTTTTGCAGAGTAGGTAGTTATGTGTGTGGAGCCGTCTCTGTCGGTACACACACCTGTTCCTCTCCTCCCCGGTCTCGTCCAGAACCCATGCGTAGGCGAACGAGGCCTTGCCAGCCTTTTTGGACTCCTGTTCGTACTTGTGCATGGTGCGTTTATTGACGTTTCCCAACAGGTACAGCAGGTGACCCATCAGGGTACTCTTCCCAGCATCCACATGACCTGGAGGGGGGAGGGAGGGGGGTGGAGGAGGGGAGGAGGGGGGAGGAAAACAGAGGAGGGGGGTGGAGGGGGGGAAAACAGAGGAGGGGGAGGAGGAGGGGGAGGAAAACAGAGGAGGGGGAGGAGGAGGGGGAGGAAAACAGAGGAGGGGGGTGGAGGGGGGAGGAAAACAGAGGAGGGGGAGGAAATAGAGGAGGGGGGGAGGAGGGGAGGAAAACAGAGGAGGGGAGTGGAGGAGGGGAGGAGGAAAACAGAGGAGGGGGGAGGAAAACAGAGGAGGGGGGTGGAGGAGGGAGGAGGAGGGGAGGAAACAGAGGAGGGGGGTTGAAGGGGGAGGGGGGAGGAGGGGGGGGGAACAGAGGAGGGGGGTAGGAGGAAACAGAGGAGGGGTGGAGGGGGAGTTGAGGGGAGAAAACAGAGGAGGGGGGGTGAAGGGAGGAGGGGGTTGAAGGGGGAGGAAGAGTGAAAACAAAGGAGGGGGGTGGAGGGGGGACGGAGGGGGGGTTGAAGGGGGAGGAGGGGGTTGAAGGGGGAGGAGGGGGTGGAAACAGAGGGGGGGTGAAAACAGGAATCATACTGAAAATGTTCTGTTCAATCTCTGTAACCGCGCCGACGGTAGTCTCTGTAACCACGCCGACTGTATAGTCTCTGTAACCACGCCGACAGCATAGTCTCTGTAACCACGTGTGATGTGATTCAGTCCATGCATGAGTTTGTGGCGTTCCAGGAGCCAAGTGTGTTTACGTACCTATAACCACCAGGTTGAGTAGAGACTTGCCCCCTTGTCTCTTCTCCAGCTCTGCCCGGACGTTCAGCTGCTGCTTGGCCTTCCCCGGGGTACGTCCTGGGGTGGGGACGGATGGGGGCTCCTCTGACCCCCCGAACCCTTTAGAGGGTGTCTCCGGACGCTTGGAGGGGGTGTCAGGGCTGGTTTTCATGGTCATGTCATCAGGGCTACCCCTGCGATGGACGGAGGGGCTGGGGACAAACCCGTTCTCCTCTGTACTGGATGGACAGGACAACAAGAAGAGAGGAATCATTTAACTTCTTCTTCTTGTTAAGGAAATCTTCAGTATAACCCTGGTAAGACATGCTACACTCAACTTAGTTTGTTTTGATAGGACAGTGAAGAGGGGACAGGGAAGAGGAGACGGGGAAGAGGAGACGGGGAAGAGGAAGAGGGGACGGGGAAGTGGAAGAGGGGACGGGGAAGAGGGGACGGGGAAGAGGGGACGGGGAAGAGGGGACGGGGAAGAGGGGACGGGGAAGAGGAGACGGGGAAGAGGAGACGGGGAAGAGGGGACGGGGAAGAGGGGACGGGGAAGCGGGGACGGGGAAGCGGGGACGGGGAAGAGGGGACGGGGAAGAGGGGACGGGGAAGAGGAGACGGGGAAGAGGAGACGGGGAAGAGGAGACGGGGAAGAGGAGACGGGGAAGCGGGGACGGGGAAGCGGGGACGGGGAAGAGGGGACGGGGAAGCGGGGACGGGGAAGAGGGGACGGGGAAGAGGAAGAGGAGACGGGGAAGAGGAGACGGGGAAGAGGAGACGGGGAAGAGGAGACGGGGAAGAGGAAGAGGAGACGGGGAAGAGGAGACGGGGAAGAGGAGACGGGGAAGAGGAGACGGGGAAGAGGAGACGGGGAAGAGGGGACGGGGAAGAGGGGACGGGGAAGAGGGGACGGGGAAGAGGGGACGGGGAAGAGGAGACGGGGAAGAGGAGACAGGGAAGAGGGGACAGGGAAGAGGACGACAAGTGTCACAGAACTCGTCTGAAGGTAACAAATACAAATGAAGGGAAGCATGAAGGTAGTTTTGTGCCAACAAAAATAAGGGGTTAAAACATGTGTCCAAAAAAGATATATATACACACAATACCAGTCAAAAGTTTTAGAACACCTACTCATTCAAGGGTTTTTGTTTACATCAAAACAATGAAATAACACAAATTATGGAATCATGTGGTAACCAAAAAATACAGTTGAAGTCGGAAGTTTACATACACCTTAGCCAAATACATTTAGACTCAGTTTTTCCACAATTCCTGACATTTAATCTGAGTAAAGATTCCCTGTCTTAGGTCAGTTAGGATCACCACTTTATTTTAAGAATGTGAAATGTCAGAATAATAGTAGAGAGAATGATTTATTTCAGCTTTTATTTCTTTCATCACATTCCCAGTGGGTCAGAAGTTTACATACACTCAATTAGTATTTGGTAGCATTGCCATTAAATTGTTTAACTTGTGTCAAACGTTTCGGGTAGCCTTTCACAAGCTTCCCAAAGTAAGTTGGGTGAATTTTGGCCCATTCCTCCTGACAGAGCTGGTGTAACTGAGTCAGGTTTGTGGCCTCCTTGCTCGCACACAATTTTTCAGTTCTGCCCATACATTTTCCATAGGATTGAGGTCAGGGCTTTGTGATGGCCACTCCAATACCTTGACTTTGTTGTCGTAAAGCCATTTTGCCACAACTTTGGAAGTATTCTTGGGGTCATTGTCCATTTGGAAGACCCATTTGCGACCAAACTTCCTGACTGATGTCTTGAGATGTTGCCTCATGATGCCAACTATTTTGTGAAGTGCACCAGTACCTCCTGCAGCAAAGCACCCCCACAACATGATGCTGCCACACCTGTGCTTCACGGTTGGGATGGTGTCTTTGGCTTGCAAGTCTCCCCCTTTTTCCTCCAAACATAACGATGGTCATTATGTCCAAACAGTTCTATTTTAGTTTCATCAGACCAGAGGACAGTTCTCCAAAAAGTACGATCTTTGTACCCATGTGCAGTTGCAAACAGTAGTCTGGCTTTTTTATGGCGGTTTTGGAGCAGTGGCTTCTTCCTTGCTGAGCGGCCTTTCAGGTTATGTCGATATTGGACTCGTTTTACTGTGGATATAGATACTTTTGTACCTGTTTCCTCCAGCATCTTCACAAGGTCCTTTGCTGCTGTTCTGGGATTGATTTGCACTTTTCACACCAAAGTACATTCATCTCTAGGAGACAGAACGCGTCTCCTTCCTGAGCAGAATGATGGCTGCATGGTCCCATGGTGTTTATACTTGTGTACTACTGTTTGTACAGATGAACGTGGTACCTTCAGGCGTTTGGAAATTGCTCCCAAGGATGAACCAGACTTGTGGAGGTCTACAAGAATTTTTCTGAGGTCTTGGCTGATATCTTTTGATTTTCCCATGATGTCAAGCAAATAGGCACTGAGTTTGAAGGTAGGCCTGGAAATACATCCACAGGTATATCTTGAAGGAGTTCCCGCATATGCTGAGCAGTTGGCAGCTTTTCCTTCACTCTGCGGTCTAACTCATCCCAAACCATCTCAATTGGGTTGAGTTCGGGTGATTATGGAGGCCAGGTCATCTGATGCAGCACTCCATCACTCTCCTTCTTGGTCAACTGGCCCTAACACAGTCGGGAGGTGTGTTTTGGGTCATTGTCCTGTTGTAAAACAAATTATAGTCGCACTAAGCGCAAACCAGATGGGATGCCGTATCAATGCAGAATGCTGTGGTAGCCATGCTGGTTAAGTGTGCCTTGAATTCTAAATAAATCACAGACAGTGTCACCAGCAAAGCACCACCACACCATAACACCTCCTCCTCCATGCTTCACGGTGGGAACTACACATGCAGAGATCATCTGTTCAACTCCTCTGCGTCACAAAGACACGGCGGTTGGAACCAAACATCTCTAATTTGGACTCATCAGACCAAAGGACAGATGTCCACCGATCTAATGTCCATTGCTCGTGTTTCTTTGCCCAAGCAAGTCTCTTCTTCTTACTGGTGTCCTTTAGTAGTGGTTTCTTTGCAGCAATTCGACCACGAAGGCCTGATTCACGTAGTCTCCTCTGAACAGTTGATGTTGAGATGTGTCTGTTACTTGAACTCGGTGAAGCATTTATTTGGGCTGCAATTTCTGAGGCTGGTAACTCTAATTAACTTATCCTCTGCAGCAGAGGTAACTCTGGGTCTTCCTTTCCTGTGGCGGTCCTCATGAGAGACAGTTTAATCATAGCGCTTGATGGTTTTTGCGACTGCACATTTTCTGTATTGACTGACCTTCATGTCTTAAAGTAATGATAGACTGTAGTTTCTCTTTGCTTATTTGAGTTGTTCTTGCCATAATATGGACTTGGTCTTTTACCAAATAGGGATATCTTCTGTATACCACCCCTACCTTGTCACAACACAACTGATTGGCTCAAATGCATTAAGGAAAGAAATTCCACAAATTAACTTTTAACAAGGTACACCTGTTAATTGAAATGCATTCCAGGTGACTACCTCATGAAGCAGGTTGAGAGAATACCAAGAGTGTGCAAAGCTGTCATCAAGGCAAAGGGTGGCTACTTTGAAGAAACACAAATAAAAAATATTTTTTTATTTGTTGAACACTTTTTTGGTTACTACATGATTCCATATGTGTTATTTCATAGTTTTAATGTCTTCAATATTATTCTACAACGTAGAAAATAATGAAAATAAAGAAAAACCCTTGAGTAGGCCTATACTATTAAAGACAAAATTCTATATTTTATCAAATCATTATTTTTGTTATTTTGGGGGGGATACCAAAAGGTGTCCTAAAACTCCAAATCAAAGAGCTAAATGATCTTAAAACAATTCTGTTAGAGAAGTACTACCCCCCCCCCCCCCCCAACTGCTTAAACTTTTAGAGGTTTTAAAACAGTCCTTTTGATGTACAGTAGTGGCATAGGAAGGAGATCAGGGCGTGTTGTCTGTTCCTGTCTCAAACTGACCCTGTCCCCTAATGTCCCCATTCCAGTCGCAAAATGTCCCTGTCCCTAACTGTCCCTGTTCCCGTCCCCAACTGTCGATGTTCCTGTCCCCAACTGTCCCTGTCCCCAACTGTTCCTGTCACCAACTGTCCCTGTCCCCAACTGTTCCCGTCCCCAACTGTCCCTGTTCCTGTCCCCAACTTTCCCTGTTCCTATCCCCAACTGTCCCTGTTCCTGTCCCCAACTGTCCCTGTTCCTGTCCCCAACTGTCCCTGTTCCCGTCCCCAACTGTTCCTATCCCCAACTGTCCATGTCCCCATCCCCAACTGTCCCTGTCCCCAACTGTCCCCGTTCCTGTCCCCAACTGTCCCTGTTCCCGTCCCCAACTGTCCCTGTCCCCAACTGTCCCTGTTCCCGTCCCCAACGGTCCCTGTTCCCGTCCCCAACGGTCCCTGTTCCCGTCCCCAACTGGCCCTGTCCCATACTGTCCCTGTTCCCGTCCCCAACTGTTCCCGTCCCCAACTGTCCCTGTTCCCGTCCCCAACTGTCCCTGTTCCCGTCCCCAACTGTCCCTGTTACCGTCCCCAACTGTCCCTGTTCCTGTCCCCAACTGTTCCCATCCCCAACTGTCCCTGTCCCCAACTGTCCCTGTCCCCAACTGTCCCTGTTCCTATCCCCAACTGTCCCTGTTCCTGTCCCCAACTGTCCCTGTTCCTATCCCCAACTGTCCCTGTTCCTGTCCCTAACTGTCCCTTTCCCCAACTGTCCCTGTTCACGTCCCCAACTGTTCCTGTCCCCAACTGTCCCTGTTCCCGTCCCCAACTGTCCCTGTTCCCGTCCCCAAATGTCCCTGTCCCCAACTGTCCATGTCGCCGTCCCCAACTGTCCCTGTTCCTGTCCCCAACTGTCCCTGTTCCTGTCCCCAACTGTCCCTGTTCCCGTCCCCAACTGTCCCTGTCCCCGTCCCCAACGGTCCCTGTTCCCATCCCCAACTGTCCCTGTTCCTGTCCCATACTTGTTCCTGTCCCATACTGTCCCTGTTCCCATCCCCAACTGTCCCTGTTCCCATCCCCAACTGTCCCTGTTCTCAACTGTCCCCGTCCCCATCCCCAACTGTCCCTGTTCCTTTCCCCAAATGTCCCTGTCCCCAACTGTCCATGTCGCCGTCCCCAACTGTCCCTGTTCCTGTCCCCAACTGTCCCTGTTCCCGTCCCCAACTGTCCCTGTTCCCGTCCCCAACGGTCCCTGTTCCCATCCCCAACTGTCCCTGTTCCTGTCCCATACTGTCCCTGTTCCCGTCCCCAACTGTCCCTGTTCCCGTCCCCAACTGTCCCTGTTCCCGTCCCCAACTGTCCCTCCCCATCCCCAACTGTCCCTGTTCCCATCCCCAACTGTCCCTGTTCCCGTCCCCAACTGTCCCTGTTCCCGTCCCCAACTGTCCCCATCCCCAACTGTCCCTGTTCCCATCCCCAACTGTCCCTGTTCCCATCCCCAACTGTCCCTGTTCCCATCCCCAACTGTCCCTGTTCTCAACTGTCCCCGTCGCCATCCCCAACTGTCCCTGTTCCTTTCCCCAACTATTCTTGTCCCCAACTGTTTCCATCCCCAGCTGTTCCCGTCCCCAACTGTCCCCAACTGTTCCCATCCCCAACTGTCCCTGTTCCTGTCCCCAACTGTTCCCAACTGTTCACGTCCCCAACTGTTCCCAACTGTTCCTGTTCCTGTCCCCAACTGTTCCTGTCCCCAACTGTTCCTGTCCTCAACTGTTCCTGTCCTCAACTGTTCCTGTCCCCAACTGTTCCCAACTGTTCCTGTCCCCAACTGTTCCTGTTCCCAACTGTTCCCAACTGTTCCTGTTCCCAACTGTTCCCAACTGTTCCTGTCCCCAACTGTTCACGTCCCCAACTGTTCCCAACTGTTCCTGTCCCCAACTGTTCACGTCCCCAACTGTTCCCAACTGTTCCTGTCCCCAACTGTTCCTGTCCCCAACTGTTCCTGTTCCCAACTGTTCCTGTTCCCAACTGTTCACGTCCCCAACTGTTCCTGTCCCCAACTGTTCCTGTTCCCAACTGTTCCTGTTCCCAACTGTTCACGTCCCCAACTGTTCCTGTTCCCAACTGTTCACGTCCCCAACTGTTCCTGTCCCCAACTGTTCCCAACTGTTCACGTCCCCAACTGTTCCTGTTCCCAACTGTTCACGTCCCCAACTGTTCCTGTCCCCAACTGTTCACGTCCCCAACTGTTCACGTCCCCAACTGTTCCTGTCCCCAACTGTTCACGTCCCCAACTGTTCCTGTCCCCAACTGTTCCTGTCCCCAACTGTTCACGTCCCCAACTGTTCCCAACTGTTCCTGTCCCCAACTGTTCACGTCCCCAACTGTTCACGTCCCCAACTGTTCCCAACTGTTCACATCCCCAACTGTTCACGTCAACAACTGTTCCCAACTGTTCACGTCCCCAACTGTTCACGTCAACAACTGTTCCCAACTGTTCACGTCCCCAACTGTTCCCAACTGTTCACGTCCCCAACTGTTCACGTCAACAACTGTTCCCAACTGTTCACGTCCCCAACTGTTCCTGTCCCCAACTGTTCCTGTTCCCAACTGTTCCTGTCCCCAACTGTTCCTGTTCCCAACTGTTCACGTCAACAACTGTTCCCAACTGTTCACGTCCCCAACTGTTCCTGTCCCCAACTCTTCCTGATCCCAACTGTTCCTGTCCCCAACTGTTCCTGTCCCCAACTGTTCCTGTCCCCAACTGTTCCTGTCCCCAACTGTTCCTGTTCCCAACTGTTCACGTCCCCAACTGTTCCTGTCCCCAACTGTTCCTGTCCCCAACTGTTCCTGTCCCCAACTGTTCCTGTTCCCAACTGTTCCCAACTGTTCCTGTCCCCAACTGTTCACGTCCCCAACTGTTCCCAACTGTTCCTGTCCCCAACTGTTCCTGTCCCCAACTGTTCCCAACTGTTCCTGTCCCCAACTGTTCACGTCCCCAACTGTTCACGTCCCCAACTGTTCACGTCCCCAACTGTTCCTGTCCCCAACTGTTCCTGTCCCCAACTGTTCCTGTCCCCAACTGTTCCTGTCCCCAACTGTTCCCAACTGTTCCCAACTGTTCACGTCCCCAACTGTTCCCAACTGTTCACATCCCCAACTGTTCACGTCAACAACTGTTCCCAACTGTTCACGTCCCCAACTGTTCACGTCAACAACTGTTCCCAACTGTTCACGTCCCCAACTGTTCACGTCAACAACTGTTCCCAACTGTTCACGTCCCCAACTGTTCCTGTCCCCAACTGTTCCTGTTCCCAACTGTTCCTGTCCCCAACTGTTCCTGTTCCCAACTGTTCACGTCAACAACTGTTCCCAACTGTTCACGTCCCCAACTGTTCCTGTCCCCAACTCTTCCTGATCCCAACTGTTCCTGTCCCCAACTGTTCCTGTCCCCAACTGTTCCTGTCCCCAACTGTTCCTGTCCCCAACTGTTCCTGTTCCCAACTGTTCACGTCCCCAACTGTTCCTGTCCCCAACTGTTCCTGTCCCCAACTGTTCCTGTCCCCAACTGTTCCTGTTCCCAACTGTTCCCAACTGTTCCTGTCCCCAACTGTTCACGTCCCCAACTGTTCCCAACTGTTCCTGTCCCCAACTGTTCCTGTCCCCAACTGTTCCCAACTGTTCCTGTCCCCAACTGTTCACGTCCCCAACTGTTCACGTCCCCAACTGTTCACGTCCCCAACTGTTCACGTCCCCAACTGTTCCTGTCCCCAACTGTTCCTGTCCCCAACTGTTCCTGTCCCCAACTGTTCCTGTCCCCAACTGTTCCCAACTGTTCCCAACTGTTCCCAACTGTTCACGTCCCCAACTGTTCACGTCCCCAACTGTTCCTGTCCCCAACTGTCCCCAACTGTTCACGTCCCCAACTGTTCACGTCCCCAACTGTTCACGTCCCCAACTGTTCCTGTCCCCAACTGTTCACGTCCCCAACTGTTCCCAACTGTTCCTGTTCCCAACTGTTCACGTCCCCAACTGTTCACGTCCCCAACTGTTCCTGTCCCCAACTGTTCACGTCCCCAACTGTTCACGTCCCCAACTGTTCACGTCCCCAACTGTTCACGTCCCCAACTGTTCACGTCCCCAACTGTTCACGTCCCCAACTGTTCCTGTCCCCAACTGTTCCCAACTACTATAGTCCAGTCTGCTCCAGAGAAAAGCTGATGAACATTGTGTGTGTGTGTGTGTGTGTGTGTGTGTGTGTGTGTGTGTGTGCTATACCTCGGCACGTCAAAGCCCATGGTCCGTCTCTTCCCTGAGACGGTCATGCGGGCCACTTTTGGCAGAACCTCTGAGTCCAGTTGACACTGCCCCGCCTCACGGCCCTTAGCTGGGGGACAGAGAGACACACACTCAGTAATACACACAAACACACACAATAATATTCTCTCTCACACAGTAATACAACAACACAGAGTATACACAGTATAATTATGCAATTTTTATGTATAACTTAACACATTAATTTGAGTGAACTAGTAAAGCACTACATGTGCAGAACCATTAGCAAATATACAAGGTGTGTGTCAGATGTATTTGAATACTACACAGATACAGCTAGCTTCATCAACAGATACAGCTGGCTTCATCAACAGATACAGATAGCTTCATCAACAGATACAGCTGGCTTCATCAACAGATACAGCTGGCTTCATCAACAGATACAGATAGCTTCATCAACAGATACAGCTGGCTTCATCAACAGATACAGCTGGCTTCATCAGCTAGCTTCATCAACAGATACAGCTAGCTTCATCAACAGATACAGCTAGCTTCATCAACAGATACAGCTAGCTTCATCAACAAATACTGCTAGCTTCATCAACAGATACTGCTAGCATCATAAACAGATACAGCTAGCTTCATCAACAGATACAGCTGGCTTCATCAACAGATACAGCTAGCTTCATCAACAGATACAGCTAGCTTCATCAACAGATACAGCTAGCTTCATCAACAGATACAGCTAGCTTCATCAACAAATACTGCTAGCTTCATCAACAGATACTGCTAGCATCATAAACAGATACAGCTAGCTTCATCAACAGATACAGCTGGCTTCATCAACAGATACAGCTAGCTTCATCAACAGATACAGCTAGCTTCATCAACAGATACAGCTAGCTTCATCAACAGATACTGCTAGCATCATAAACAGATACAGCTGGCTTCATCAACAGATGTAACAGCCCATTAGTATTAGTGTAGAGACTGTGGAGGTAACAGTCCATTAGTATTAGTGTAGAGACTGTGGAGGTAACAGTCCATTAGTATTAGTGTAGAGACTGTGGATGTAACAGTCCATTAGTATTAGTGTAGAGACTGTGGAGGTAACAGTCCATTAGTATTAGTGTAGAGACTGTGGAGGTAACAGTCCATTAGTATTAGTGTAGAGACTGTGGATGTAACAGTCCATTAGTATTAGTATAGAGACTGTGGATGTAACAGTCCATTAGTATTAGTGTAGAGACTGTGGATGTAACAGTCCATTAGTAGAGAGACTGTGGATGTAACAGTCCATTAGTATTAGTGTAGAGACTGTGGATGTAACAGTCCATTAGTATTAGTGTAGAGACTGTGGAGGTAACAGTCCATTAGTAGAGACTGTGGAGAGACTGTGGATGTAACAGTCCATTAGTATTAGTGTAGAGACTGTGGATGTAACAGTCCATTAGTATTAGTGTAGAGACTGTGGATGTAACAGTCCATTAGTATAGAGACTGTGGATGTAACAGTCCATTAGTAGAGTGACTGTGGATGTAACAGTCCATTAGTATTAGTGTAGAGACTGTGGAGGTAACAGTCCATTAGTATTAGTGTAGAGACTGTGGATGTAACAGTCCATTAGTATTAGTATAGAGACTGTGGATGTAACAGTCCATTAGTATTAGTGTAGAGACTGTGGATGTAACAGTCCATTAGTAGAGAGACTGTGGATGTAACAGTCCATTAGTATTAGTGTAGAGACTGTGGATGTAACAGTCCATTAGTATTAGTGTAGAGACTGTGGAGGTAACAGTCCATTAGTAGAGACTGTGGAGAGACTGTGGATGTAACAGTCCATTAGTATTAGTGTAGAGACTGTGGATGTAACAGTCCATTAGTATTAGTGTAGAGACTGTGGATGTAACAGTCCATTAGTATAGAGACTGTGGATGTAACAGTCCATTAGTAGAGTGACTGTGGATGTAACAGTCCATTAGTATTAGTGTAGAGACTGTGGATGTAACAGTCCATTAGTATTAGTGTAGACTGTGGATGTAACAGTCCATTAGTGTAGAGACTGTGGATGTAACAGTCCATTAGTAGAGAGACTGTGGATGTAACAGTCCATTAGTATAGAGACTGTGGATGTAACAGTCCATTAGTATAGAAACTGTGGATGTAACAGTCCATTAGTATTAGTGTAGAGACTGTGGATGTAACAGTCCATTAGTATTAGTGTAGAGACTGTGGATGTAACAGTCCATTAGTATTAGTGTAGAGACTGTGGAGGTAACAGTCCATTAGTATTAGTATAGAGACTGTGGAGGTAACAGTCCATTAGTATTAGTGTAGAGACTATGGAGGTAACAGTCCATTAGTATTAGTGTAGAGACTGTGGAGGTAACAGTCCATTAGTATTAGTGTAGAGACTGTGGAGGTAACAGTCCATTAGTATTAGTGTAGAGACTGTGGATGTAACAGTCCATTAGTAGAGAGACTGTGGATGTAACAGTCCATTAGTATTAGTGTAGAGACTGTGGATGTAACAGTCCATTAGTATTAGTGTAGAGACTGTGGAGGTAACAGTCCATTAGTAGAGACTGTGGAGAGACTGTGGATGTAACAGTCCATTAGTATTAGTGTAGAGACTGTGGATGTAACAGTCCATTAGTATAGAGACTGTGGATGTAACAGTCCATTAGTATAGAGACTGTGGATGTAACAGTCCATTAGTAGAGTGACTGTGGATGTAACAGTCCATTAGTATTAGTGTAGAGACTGTGGATGTAACAGTCCATTAGTATTAGTGTAGAGACTGTGGATGTAACAGTCCATTAGTGTAGAGACTGTGGATGTAACAGTCCATTAGTAGAGAGACTGTGGATGCAACAGTCCATTAGTATAGAGACTGTGGATGTAACAGTCCATTAGTATAGAAACTGTGGATGTAACAGTCCATTAGTATTAGTGTAGAGACTGTGGATGTAACAGTCCATTAGTATTAGTGTAGAGACTGTGGATGTAACAGTCCATTAGTATTAGTGTAGAGACTGTGGAGGTAACAGTCCATTAGTATTAGTATAGAGACTGTGGAGGTAACAGTCCATTAGTATTAGTGTAGAGACTGTGGAGGTAACAGTCCATTAGTATTAGTATAGAGACTGTGGAGGTAACAGTCCATTAGTATTAGTGTAGAGACTATGGAGGTAACAGTCCATTAGTATTAGTGTAGAGACTGTGGAGGTAACAGTCCATTAGTATTAGTGTAGAGACTGTGGAGGTAACAGTCCATTAGTATTAGTGTAGAGACTGTGGATGTAACAGTCCATTAGTATTAGTGTAGAGACTGTGGAGGTAACAGTCCATTAGTATTAGTATAGAGACTGTGGAGGTAACAGTCCATTAGTATTAGTGTAGAAACTGTGGATGTAACAGTCCATTAGTATTAGTATAGAGACTGTGGAGGTAACAGTCCATTAGTATTAGTAGAGAGACTGTGGATGTAACAGCCCATTAGTATTAGTGTAGATACTGTGGATGTAACAGTCCATTAGTATTAGTGTAGAGACTGTGGAGGTAACAGTCCATTAGTATTAGTGTAGAGACTGTGGAGGTAACAGTCCATTAGTATTAGTGTAGAGACTGTGGATGTAACAGTCCATTAGTAGAGAAACTGTGGAGGTAACAGTCCATTAGTATTAGTATAGAGACTGTGGATGTAACAGTCCATTAGTATTAGTGTAGAAACTGTGGATGTAACAGTCCATTAGTATTAGTGTAGAGACTGTGGCTGTAACAGTCCATTAGTAGAGAGACTGTGGAGGTAACAGTCCATTAGTATTAGTATAGAGACTGTGGATGTAACAGTCCATTAGTATTAGTGTAGAAACTGTGGATGTAACAGCCCATTAGTATTAGTGTAGAAACTGTGGATGTAACAGTCCATTAGTATTAGTGTAGAGACTGTGGAGGTAACAGTCCATTAGTATTAGTGTAGAGATTGTGGATGTAACAGTCCATTAGTATAGAGACTGTGGATGTAACAGTCCATTAGTGGAGAGACTGTGGAGGTAACAGTCCATTAGTATTAGTTTAGAGACTGTGGATGTAACAGTCCATTAGTATTAGTTTAGAGACTGTGGATGTAACAGTCCATTAGTATTAGTGTAGAGACTGTGGATGTAACAGTCCATTAGTATTAGTGTAGAGACTGTGGATGTAACAGTCCATTAGTATTAGTATAGAGACTGTGGATGTAACAGTCCATTAGTATTAGTGTAGAGACTGTGGATGTAACAGTCCATTAGTATTAGTGTAGAGACTGTGGATGTAACAGTCCATTAGTAGAGACTGTGGATGTAACAGTCCATTAGTATTAGTGTAGAGACTGTGGAGGTAACAGTCCATTAGTATTAGTATAGAGACTGTGGAGGTAACAGTCCATTAGTATTAGTATAGAGACTGTGGAGGTAACAGTCCATTAGTATTAGTGGAGAGACTGTGGATGTAACAGTCCATTAGTATTAGTATAGAGACTGTGGATGTAACAGTCCATTAGTAGAGACTGTGGATGTAACAGTCCATTAGTATTAGTGTAGAGACTGTGGATGTAACAGTCCATTAGTATTAGTACAGAGACTGTGGATGTAACAGTCCATTAGTATTAGTGTAGAGACTGTGGATGTAACAGTCCATTAGTATTAGTATAGAGACTGTGGATGTAACAGTCCATTAGTATTAGTGTAGAGACTGTGGATGTAACAGTCCATTAGTAGAGAGACTGTGGATGTAACAGTCCATTAGTATTAGTGTAGAGACTGTGGATGTAACAGTCCATTAGTATTAGTGTAGAGACTGTGGATGTAACAGTCCATTAGTATAGAGACTGTGGATGTAACAGTCCATTAGTAGAGTGACTGTGGATGTAACAGTCCATTAGTATTAGTGTAGAGACTGTGGATGTAACAGTCTATTAGTATTAGTGTAGAGACTGTGGATGTAACAGTCCATTAGTGTAGAGACTGTGGATGTAACAGTCCATTAGTAGAGAGACTGTGGATGTAACAGTCCATTAGTATAGAGACTGTGGATGTAACAGTCCATTAGTATAGAAACTGTGGATGTAACAGTCCATTAGTATTAGTGTAGAGACTGTGGATGTAACAGTCCATTAGTATTAGTGTAGAGACTGTGGATGTAACAGTCCATTAGTATTAGTGTAGAGACTGTGGAGGTAACAGTCCATTAGTATTAGTATAGAGACTGTGGAGGTAACAGTCCATTAGTATTAGTGTAGAGACTGTGGAGGTAACAGTCCATTAGTATTAGTATAGAGACTGTGGAGGTAACAGTCCATTAGTATTAGTGTAGAGACTATGGAGGTAACAGTCCATTAGTATTAGTGTAGAGACTGTGGAGGTAACAGTCCATTAGTATTAGTGTAGAGACTGTGGAGGTAACAGTCCATTAGTATTAGTGTAGAAACGGTGGAGGTAACAGTCCATTAGTATTAGTATAGAGACGGTGGAGGTAACAGTCCATTAGTATTAGTGTAGAGACTGTGGATGTAACAGTCCATTAGTATTAGTGTAGAGACTGTGGAGGTAACAGTCCATTAGTATTAGTATAGAGACTGTGGAGGTAACAGTCCATTAGTATTAGTGTAGAAACTGTGGATGTAACAGTCCATTAGTATTAGTATAGAGACTGTGGAGGTAACAGTCCATTAGTATTAGTAGAGAGACTGTGGATGTAACAGCCCATTAGTATTAGTGTAGATACTGTGGATGTAACAGTCCATTAGTATTAGTGTAGAGACTGTGGAGGTAACAGTCCATTAGTATTAGTGTAGAGACTGTGGAGGTAACAGTCCATTAGTATTAGTGTAGAGACTGTGGATGTAACAGTCCATTAGTAGAGAAACTGTGGAGGTAACAGTCCATTAGTATTAGTATAGAGACTGTGGATGTAACAGTCCATTAGTATTAGTGTAGAAACTGTGGATGTAACAGTCCATTAGTATTAGTGTAGAGACTGTGGATGTAACAGTCCATTAGTAGAGAGACTGTGGAGGTAACAGTCCATTAGTATTAGTGTAAAGACTGTGGAGGTAACAGTCCATTAGTATTAGTATAGAGACTGTGGATGTAACAGTCCATTAGTATTAGTGTAGAAACTGTGGATGTAACAGCCCATTAGTATTAGTGTAGAAACTGTGGATGTAACAGTCCATTAGTATTAGTGTAGAGACTGTGGAGGTAACAGTCCATTAGTATAGAGACTGTGGATGTAACAGTCCATTAGTAGAGAAACTGTGGAGGTAACAGTCCATTAGTATTAGTATAGAGACTGTGGATGTAACAGTCCATTAGTATTAGTGTAGAAACTGTGGATGTAACAGTCCATTAGTATTAGTGTAGAGACTGTGGATGTAACAGTCCATTAGTAGAGAGACTGTGGAGGTAACAGTCCATTAGTATTAGTGTAAAGACTGTGGAGGTAACAGTCCATTAGTATTAGTTTAGAGACTGTGGATGTAACAGTCCATTAGTATTAGTTTAGAGACTGTGGATGTAACAGTCCATTAGTATTAGTGTAGAGACTGTGGATGTAACAGTCCATTAGTATTAGTGTAGAGACTGTGGATGTAACAGTCCATTAGTATTAGTATAGAGACTGTGGATGTAACAGTCCATTAGTATTAGTGTAGAGACTGTGGATGTAACAGTCCATTAGTATTAGTGTAGAGACTGTGGATGTAACAGTCCATTAGTAGAGACTGTGGATGTAACAGTCCATTAGTATTAGTGTAGAGACTGTGGAGGTAACAGTCCATTAGTATTAGTATAGAGACTGTGGAGGTAACAGTCCATTAGTATTAGTATAGAGACTGTGGAGGTAACAGTCCATTAGTATTAGTGGAGAGACTGTGGATGTAACAGTCCATTAGTATTAGTATAGAGACTGTGGATGTAACAGTCCATTAGTAGAGACTGTGGATGTAACAGTCCATTAGTATTAGTGTAGAGACTGTGGATGTAACAGTCCATTAGTATTAGTATAGAGACTGTGGATGTAACAGTCCATTAGTATTAGTGTAGAAACTGTGGATGTAACAGCCCATTAGTATTAGTGTAGAAACTGTGGATGTAACAGTCCATTAGTATTAGTGTAGAGACTGTGGAGGTAACAGTCCATTAGTATAGAGACTGTGGATGTAACAGTCCATTAGTGGAGAGACTGTGGAGGTAACAGTCCATTAGTATTAGTTTAGAGACTGTGGATGTAACAGTCCATTAGTATTAGTTTAGAGACTGTGGATGTAACAGTCCATTAGTATTAGTGTAGAGACTGTGGATGTAACAGTCCATTAGTATTAGTGTAGAGACTGTGGATGTAACAGTCCATTAGTATTAGTATAGAGACTGTGGATGTAACAGTCCATTAGTATTAGTGTAGAGACTGTGGATGTAACAGTCCATTAGTATTAGTGTAGAGACTGTGGATGTAACAGTCCATTAGTAGAGACTGTGGATGTAACAGTCCATTAGTATTAGTGTAGAGACTGTGGAGGTAACAGTCCATTAGTATTAGTATAGAGACTGTGGAGGTAACAGTCCATTAGTATTAGTATAGAGACTGTGGAGGTAACAGTCCATTAGTATTAGTGGAGAGACTGTGGATGTAACAGTCCATTAGTATTAGTATAGAGACTGTGGATGTAACAGTCCATTAGTAGAGACTGTGGATGTAACAGTCCATTAGTATTAGTGTAGAGACTGTGGATGTAACAGTCCATTAGTATTAGTGTCGAGACTGTGGAGGTAACAGTCCATTAGTATTAGTGTAGAAACTGTGGATGTAACAGTCCATTAGTGTAGAGACTGTGGATGTAACAGTCCATTAGTATTAGTGTAGAGACTGTGGAGGTAACAGTCCATTAGTATTAGTGTAGAGACTGTGGATGTCACAGCCCATTAGTATTAGTGTAGAGACTGTGGATGTAACAGTCCATTAGTATTAGTATAGAGACTGTGGATGTAACAGTCCATTAGTATTAGTATAGAGACTGTGGATGTAACAGTCCATTAGTATTAGTGTCGAGACTGTGGAGGTAACAGTCCATTAGTATTAGTGTAGAAACTGTGGATGTAACAGTCCATTAGTGTAGAGACTGTGGATGTAACAGTCCATTAGTATTAGTGTAGAGACTGTGGAGGTAACAGTCCATTAGTATTAGTGTAGAGACTGTGGATGTCACAGCCCATTAGTATTAGTGTAGAGACTGTGGATGTAACAGTCCATTAGTATTAGTGTCGAGACTGTGGAGGTAACAGTCCATTAGTATTAGTGTAGAGACTGTGGATGTAACAGTCCATTAGTGTAGAGACTGTGGAGGTAACAGTCCATTAGTATTAGTGTAGAGACTGTGGATGTAACAGTCCATTAGTATTAGTGTAGAGACTGTGGAGGTAACAGTCCATTAGTATTAGTGTAGAGACTGTGGAGGTAACAGTCCATTAGTATTAGTGTAGAGACTGTGGAGGTAACAGTCCATTAGTATTAGTGTAGAGACTGTGGAGGTAACAGTCCATTAGTATTAGTGAAGAGACTGTGGATGTAACAGTCCATTAGTATTAGTGTAGAGACTGTGGATGTAACAGTCCATTAGTATTAGTGTAGAGACTGTGGAGGTAACAGTCCATTAGTATTAGTGTAGAGACTGTGGAGGTAACAGTCCATTAGTATTAGTGTAGAGACTGTGGAGGTAACAGTCCATTAGTATTAGTGTCGAGACTGTGGATGGTTTGTGCTTTGTCATTCCTCTCTGAAACGAACCCTTAACTGATGAGTCTGCTACAGGGCCTGGGCTGGGTCTAGCTAGATGAGTCAGGAGGTGCTGGTATGACTGGGAACACTGGTATCCTGGTCGGTAAAGGGTTAATTTCAGAACTGGCAGTTGCTGTGGAAATACAACGGTGATACATTTTGCAGAATGATTCTTGGGGCGCCGACTAAACAAACGCAATACCTTGATGAACACAAATGTACTCACACGCACACACACACACACACACACACACACACACACACACACACACACACACACACAACTGTCTCTCTCACACACCACTGTCTCTCTCACACACACACAACAATGTCTCTCTCACACACACACAACAATGTCTCTCACACAACAATGTCTCTCTCTCACACAACAATGTCTCTCTCTCACACAACAATGTCTCTCTCACACACAACAATGTCTCTCTCACACACACACAACAATGACTCTCTCACACACACACAACAATGACTCTCTCACACACACACAACAATGTCTCTCTCTCACGCACACACAACACTGTCTCTCTCTCACACACACACACAACACTGTCTCTCACACACACCACACACACACCACTGTCTCTCTCACACACACACACACACAACAATGTATCTCTCACACACACACACACACACACACACACCAATGTCTCTCTCTCACACACACACACCAATGTCTCTCTCTCACACACACACACACACACACACACACACACACACACACACACACCAATGTCTCTCTCACACACACACACACACACCAATGTCTCTCTCACACACACACACACACACACACACACACAATGTCTCTCTCTCACA
Source organism: Salvelinus alpinus (assembly GCF_045679555.1). Taxonomy (NCBI): domain Eukaryota; kingdom Metazoa; phylum Chordata; class Actinopteri; order Salmoniformes; family Salmonidae; genus Salvelinus; species Salvelinus alpinus. The sequence goes on along the minus strand of NC_092112.1, from coordinate 7,517,456 downwards.
CACACACACACACACACACACACCAATGTCTCTCTCACACACACACACACACACCAATGTCTCTCTCTCACACACACACACACACACACACACACACACACACACACCAATGTCTCTCTCTCACACACACACACCAATGTCTCTCTCACACACACACACACCAGTCTCTCTCACACACACACACACACCAATGTCTCTCTCACACACACACACACACCAATGTCTCTCACACACACACACACACACACACACACACATACACACACACACCAATGTCTCTCTCTCACACACACACACCAATGTCTCTCTCTCACACACACACACCAATGCCTCTCTCACACACACACACACCAATATCTCTCTCTCACACACACACACACACACACACACACACACACACACCAATGTCTCTCTCACAAACACACACACACACCAATGTCTCTCTCACAAACACACACACACACCAATGTCTCTCTCACAAACACACACACACACCAATGTCTCTCTCACACACACACACACACACACACACACACACACACACACACACACACACACACACACACACACACACACACACCAATGTCTCTCTCTCTCACACACACACACACACACACACACACACACACACACACACACACACACACCAATGTCTCTCTCACACACACACACACACACCAATGTCTCTCTCACACACACACACACACACACACACACACACAACACAACACTGTCTCTCTCACACAGCTCTGTACCGCATCGCTGTGCCCCTCCCAAATGTCCTAACAATGAGGAGGGCTCTGTACGGCTCCGCATTGACATGATTGGTTGACGGTAGGTGAGGGCGGGAGGTCCTGTAGAAACACAAACTCACTTCCTTGACAACAGCTCTGCTCCACTCTGCGAAGTGCAAGGAGTATGAATGTCCTGACTACTGTAGAGACAGTATCAGAAGTATGAATGTCCTGACTACTGTAGAGACAGTATCAGAAGTATGAATGTCCTGACTACTGCAGAGACAATATCAGAAGTATGAATGTCCTGACTACTGTAGAGACAGTATCAGAAGTATGAATGTCCTGACTACTGCAGAGACAATATCAGAAGTATGAATGTCCTGACTACTGTAGAGACCGTATCAGAAGTATGAATGTCCTGACTACTGTAGAGACCGTATCAGAAGTATGAATGTCCTGACTACTGTAGAGACAGTATCAGAAGTATGAATGTCCTGACTACTGTAGAGACAGTATCAGAAGTATGAATGTCCTGACTACTGTAGAGACAGTATCAGAAGTATGAATGTCCTGACTACTGTAGAGACAGTATCAGAAGTATGAATGTCCTGACTACTGTAGAGACAGTGTCAGAAGTATGAATGTCCTGACTACTGTAGAGACAGTATCAGAAGTATGAATGTCCTGACTACTGCAGAGACAGTATCAGAAGTATGAATGTCCTGACTACTGCAGAGACCGTATCAGAAGTATGAATGTCCTGACTACTGTAGAGACCGTATCAGAAGTATGAATGTCCTGACTACTGTAGAGACACTATCAGAAGTATGAATGTCCTGACTACTGTAGAGACAGTATCAGAAGTATGAATGTCCTGACTACTGTAGAGACAGTATCAGAAGTATGAATGTCCTGACTACTGTAGAGACCGTATCAGAAGTATGAATGTCCTGACTACTGTAGAGACACTATCAGAAGTATGAATGTCCTGACTACTGTAGAGACCGTATCAGAAGTATGAATGTCCTGACTACTGTAGAGACAGTATCAGAAGTATGAATGTCCTGACTACTGTAGAGACCGTATCAGAAGTATGAATGTCCTGACTACTGTAGAGACAGTATCAGAAGTATGAATGTCCTGACTACTGTAGAGACAGTATCAGAAGTATGAATGTCCTGACTACTGTAGAGACAGTATCAGAAGTATGAATGTCCTGACTACTGTAGAGACCGTATCAGAAGTATGAATGTCCCGACTACTGTAGAGACAGTATCAGAAGTATGAATGTCCCGACTACTGTAGAGACAGTATCAGAAGTATGAATGTCCCGACTACTGTAGAGACAGTATCAGAAGTATGAATGTCCCGACTACTGTAGAGACAGTATCAGAAGTATGAATGTCCCGACTACTGTAGAGGCCGTATCAGAAGTATGAATGTCCCGACTACTGTAGAGGCCGTATCAGAAGTATGAATGTCCCGACTACTGTAGAGACAGTATCAGAAGTATGAATGTCCCGACTACTGTAGAGACAGTATCAGAAGTATGAATGTCCCGACTACTGTAGAGACAGTATCAGAAGTATGAATGTCCCGACTACTGTAGAGACAGTATCAGAAGTATGAATGTCCTGACTACTGTAGAGACAGTATCAGAAGTATGAATGTCCTGACTACTGTAGAGACAGTATCAGAAGTATGAATGTCCTGACTACTGTAGAGACAGTATCAGAAGTATGAATGTCCTGACTACTGTAGAGACAGTATCAGAAGTATGAATGTCCTGACTACTGTAGAGACAGTATCAGAAGTATGAATGTCCTGACTACTGTAGAGACCGTATCAGAAGTATGAATGTCCTGACTACTGTAGAGACAGTATCAGAAGTATGAATGTCCTGACTACTGTAGAGACAGTATCAGAAGTATGAATGTCCTGACTACTGTAGAGACAGTATCAGAAGTATGAATGTCCTGACTACTGTAGAGACAGTATCAGAAGTATGAATGTCCTGACTACTGTAGAGACAGTATCAGAAGTATGAATGTCCTGACTACTGTAGAGACAGTATCAGAAGTATGAATGTCCTGACCACTGTAGAGACAGTATCAGAAGTATGAATGTCCTGACTACCGTAGAGACAGTATCAGAAGTATGAATGTCCTGACTACTGTAGAGACAGTATCAGAAGTATGAATGTCCTGACTACTGTAGAGACAGTATCAGAAGTATGAATGTCCTGACTACTGTAGAGACAGTATCAGAAGTATGAATGTCCTGACTACTGTAGAGACAGTATCAGTGTAAATGCTGCAAGGCCACTACAGACAGCAGGATGACCAGAGAACTGAAGGATTTTGGCTGAGCTAACCCTTTCAAGTTCAATGTATTAGTCCGAACGAGAGGGAAATGTATCTTCTGTTTTTTACCCAACTACACACACACACACACACACACACACACACACACACACACACACACACACACACACACACACACACACACAGTCTTGTACAGCTAACCTTGTGGGGACACACAGATTTTGAGGTTTCTCTGAATGAGTCTTTCTGGAGGAAAAACCCTCTGCTGCAAGAAGACTCACAAAAACCACCTAGTAGACACCTCTGTGTGTGTGTGTGTGTGTGTGTGTGTGTGTGTGTGTGTGTGTGTGTGTGTGTGTCTGTGTGTGTGTGTGTCTGTGGCTATTCTTGTGGGGACCAGACGTCAAACTAAACAAACAAAAATTTGACCAACTGGGGAAATGTTGTTGGTCCCTCACGAGGTCAAATGTTATTTCTAGGGGGTTAAGGGTTTAGGGTTTAGGTTAGAACCCTGGAGACTTATATCTCCCTCACTAACTTTAAACATCAGCTATCTGAGCAGCTAACCGATCGCTGCAGCTGTACGTAGCCCATCTGTAAATAGCCCAACCAATCTACCTACCTCATCCCCATACTGTTTTTATTTACTTTTCTGCTCTTTTGCACACCAGTATCTCTACTATCATCACCTGCTCATCTATCACTCCAGTGTTAATCTGCTAAATTGTAATTACTTCGCCACCATGGCCTATTTATTGCCTTACCTCCTCACCTCATTTGCACACACTTTATATAGACTTTTTTTCTACTGTGTTATTGACTGTATGTTTTGTTTATTCCATGTGTAACTATGTGTTGTTGTATGTGTCGAACTGCTTTGCTTTATCTTGGCCAGGTCGCAGTTGTAAATGAGAACTTGTTCTCAACTGGCCTACCTGGTTAAATAAAGGTGAAATAAATTTTAAAAAGATTAAAAAAAGGTTAATGTTTAAGGTTAAGGTTTAGGATTAAGGGTTTAGGGTTAAGGTTTAGGGTTAAAGTTTAGGGTAAAGGTTAAGGATAAAGGGTTAGGGTTAAGGATAAAGGGTTAAGGTTTAGGGTTTCCTGTTTAGGGTTTCCTGTTTAGGGTTTCCTGTTTAGGGTTTCCTGTTTAGGGTTTCCTGTTGTCATTCAGCTAAATCCTGAAGAATACAGTGTTACTACTGTTGACCTGCTCTGACCATCACACACAAAGACACACAATCTAAACAGTCTTCATCACAATGTTGGCAGGCAGGGAGGGAGAGAGCAGGGAGGGAGAGGGCAGGCAGGGAGGGAGAGAGCAGGGAGGGAGGGAGAGGGCAGGCAGGGACGGAAGGAGGGAGAGAGCAGGGGGGGCGAGGGAGGGAGGGAGGGAGAGGGAGAAGGGACGGAAGGAGGGAGAGAGCAGGGGGAGGGAGGGAGAGAGCAGGGGGAGCGAGGGAGGGAGAAGGGACGGAAGGAGGGAGGGAGAGAGAGGGAAGGAGGGAGAGAGCAGGGGGAAGGAGGGAGAGAGCAGGGGGAGCGAGGGAGGGAGGGAGCGAGCGAGCGAGGGAGGGAGAGCAGGATATGCAAACCCTCTCCTTCTAGGATTACAGAAAGCCCCAACTGATCAGGACGGTAGTCGCAGGCTTCATCTACCCTCCTACCACACCTGTTCTCTACTCCCATTGACCACACACACACACACACACACACACACACACACACACACACACACACACACACACACACACACACACACACACACACACACACACACACACACACACACACACACACACACACACACACGGCCTGGAGGTAGGTTTTGGACAAACGGATGCTAGAAGTTGCCCGGAATCCATCAGTCAGTCAGCTGTGTTTGCCTTCCTAACACACTGAGCAAATAACAGGAAGTCAAGCATGTACAGTTCTGGGTATTCAAAATGTAACCTAATACTAGAGCATATTTACTTCAAAGTGGATGTAACTGCACCGAGGGAATGACTGGCATACGGAGAATGGAGAGGTGTGAGAGAGAGCGAGAGACAGAGGAGAAAGAGAGCGAGAGGAGAGAGAGGAGAGCGAGAGGAGAGAGAGAGAGAGAAAGAGAGAAAGAGAGAAAGAGAGAGAAAGAGAGAAAGAGAGAGAAAGAGAGAAAGAGAGAGAGAGAGAAAGAGAGAAAGAGAGAAAGAGAGAGAGAGAGAGAGAGAGAGAGAGAGAGAGAGAGAGAGAGAGAGAGAAAATGGAGAGGTGTGAGAGATAGAGGAGAAAGAGAGAGAAAGAGACAGACAGAGAGGAGAGACAGACAGAGAGGAGAGAGACAGAGAGGAGAGAGACAGAGGAGAGACAGACAGAGAGGAGAGACAGACAGAGAGGAGAGACAGACAGAGAGGAGAGACAGACAGAGAGGAGAGACAGACAGAGAGGAGAGAGACAGAGAGGAGAGAGACAGAGAGGAGAGAGAACATGTTCTATCTATAATAATATTCACTGTAATCTCCCTCCCTGCCACTAGGGTGCAGTAGAGGCTGTGGCAGAGTAAGGTATAGTAATTAAACGCTGTAACACTAACAAAACCCATCATGTCATCAACAACAGCCCTCGTAGTCATTTAGTTTATGCTGATCTATTTGAATAAAACATTTACATGTGTTGAATGCAGGGTATTCAGAAGTGGATTGGGGAGTTGAGGAGGCTACCATCTGTTCAATCACAAGAGGGAATACCTCTTTTAACGTACAAACATGTTGCCCTGCGTCCTGCGCCCTGCGTCCTGCGCCCTGCGCCCTGCACTGGCTGACTAGTCAGGATCAAGGGAAAGACGAACGGAGCAAAGTACATATGTAGACGTGATATTTCTTTATTTCTTATTTTTTGGGGGACGGGACGGGACATTTCATTAAACCTGTTTTTGCTTTGTCATTATTGGGGTATTGTGTGTAGATTAATGAGAAGAAGAAAAAAAAACTATTGAATCCATTTTAGAATAAGGCTGTACCGTAAACAAAATGTGCAAAAAGTCAAGGGCTCTGAATACTTTCCGAAGGCATTTTAGATCAGAAAGGACATAATTTACAGGCCGTACTGTACAGTGAATATTTCACTTCGCTACTAGTGGAGGGGAGCTGTCTGACTGACACATTTAACCAATCCTAGGATGAGTCACACACAGGGTAAAAGCTACAGACATCATAATAAGTTTTCACTACTTATTCTAGGACCTGAAAGTAAAAGACATCCCCAGGAAGTCTGTCGACCAGACAGTCAACGCCCTATAGTGACGGGGTGAACGGAGAGAATAGAAAAACACGTTATTGCTTTTCTACAAGCTGCAAATAATTGAACTAATAATCAAATAAGGATTTGATAAGATAGTACATACACTGAACGCTGATGCAGAAGGCATCAGGTACAAGGTCACAGCAACACATCTACTGAGTTAAAGATACAAACCAAACCTGGTGTTTCCTCCATAAGCACAGGTTACAGTTGAACACAAAATACAGTCACCAACAAACCAAAGCAACAGCTATGCTTTGTCTACATATCAGAGGATGACTGGTAGAGATATGGAACTAGGTCTACATCTCAGAGGATGGAAGGTAGAGATATGGAACTAGGTCTACATCTCAGAGGATGGAAGGTAGAGATATGGAACTAGGTCTACATCTCAGAGGATGACTGGTAGAGATATGGAACTAGGTCTACATCTCAGAGGATGGAAGGTAGAGATATGGAACTAGGTCTACATCTCAGAAGATGACTGGTAGAGATATGGAACTAGGTCTACATCTCAGAGGATGGAAGGTAGAGATATGGAACTAGGTCTACATCTCAGAGGATGACTGGTAGAGATATGGAACTAGGTCTACATCTCAGAGGATGGAAGGTAGAGATATGGAACTAGGTCTACATCTCAGAGGATGGAAGGTAGAGATATGGAACTAGGTCTACATCTCAGAGGATGGAAGGTAGAGATATGGAACTAGGTCTACATCTCAGAGGATGACTGGTAGAGATATGGAACTAGGTCTACATCTCAGAGGATGACTGGTAGAGATATGGAACTAGGTCTACATCTCAGAGGATGGAAGGTAGAGATATGGAACTAGGTCTACATCTCAGAGGGTGACTGGTAGAGATATGGAACTAGGTCTACATCTCAGAGGATGACTGGTAGAGATATGGAACTAGGTCTACATCTCAGAGGGTGACTGGTAGAGATATGGAACTAGGTCTACATCTCAGAGGGTGACTGGTAGAGATATGGAACTAGGTCTACATCTCAGAGGGTGACTGGTAGAGATATGGAACTAGGTCTACATCTCAGAGGATGACTGGTAGAGATATGGAACTAGGTCTACATCTCAGAGGGTGACTGGTAGAGATATGGAACTAGGTCTACATCTCAGAGGATGACTGGTAGAGATATGGAACTAGGTCTACATCTCAGAGGATGGAAGGTAGAGATATGGAACTAGGTCTACATCTCAGAGGATGACTGGTAGAGATATGGAACTAGGTCTACATCTCAGAGGATGACTGGTAGAGATATGGAACTAGGTCTACATCTCAGAGGATGGAAGGTAGAGATATGGAACTAGGTCTACATCTCAGAAGATGACTGGTAGAGATATGGAACTAGGTCTACATCTCAGAGGATGACTGGTAGAGATATGGAACTAGGTCTACATCTCAGAGGATGGAAGGTAGAGATATGGAACTAGGTCTACATCTCAGAGGATGGAAGGTAGAGATATGGAACTAGGTCTACATCTCAGAGGATGACTGGTAGAGATATGGAACTAGGTCTACATCTCAGAGGATGACTGGTAGAGATATGGAACTAGGTCTACATCTCAGAGGATGACTGGTAGAGATATGGAACTAGGTCTACATCTCAGAGGATGACTGGTAGAGATATGGAACTAGGTCTACATCTCAGAGGATGACTGGTAGAGATATGGAACTAGGTCTACATCTCAGAAGATGACTGGTAGAGATATGGAACTAGGTCTACATCTCAGAGGATGACTGGTAGAGATATGGAACTAGGTCTACATCTCAGAGGATGACTGGTAGAGATATGGAACTAGGTCTACATCTCAGAGGATGACTGGTAGAGATATGGAACTAGGTCTACATCTCAGAGGATGGAAGGTAGAGATATGGAACTAGGTCTACATCTCAGAGGATGACTGGTAGAGATATGGAACTAGGTCTACATCTCAGAGGATGACTGGTAGAGATATGGAACTAGGTCTACATCTCAGAGGATGACTGGTAGAGATATGGAACTAGGTCTACATCTCAGAGGATGACTGGTAGAGATATGGAACTAGGTCTACATCTCAGAGGATGACTGGTAGAGATATGGAACTAGGTCTACATCTCAGAGGATGGAAGGTAGAGATATGGAACTAGGTCTACATCTCAGAGGATGGAAGGTAGAGATATGGAACTAGGTCTACATCTCAGAGGATGGAAGGTAGAGATATGGAACTAGGTCTACATCTCAGAGGATGACTGGTAGAGATATGGAACTATGTCTACATCTCAGAGGATGGAAGGTAGAGATATGGAACTAGGTCTACATCTCAGAGGATGACTGGTAGAGATATGGAACTAGGTCTACATCTCAGAGGATGACTGGTAGAGATATGGAACTAGGTCTACATCTCAGAGGATGACTGGTAGAGATATGGAACTAGGTCTACATCTCAGAGGATGACTGGTAGAGATATGGAACTAGGTCTACATCTCAGAGGATGACTGGTAGAGATATGGAACTATGTCTACATCTCAGAGGATGGAAGGTAGAGATATGGAACTAGGTCTACATCTCAGAGGATGACTGGTAGAGATATGGAACTAGGTCTACATCTCAGAGGATGACTGGTAGAGATATGGAACTAGGTCTACATCTCAGAGGATGACTGGTAGAGATATGGAACTAGGTCTACATCTCAGAGGATGACTGGTAGAGATATGGAACTAGGTCTACATCTCAGAGGATGACTGGTAGAGATATGGAACTATGTCTACATCTCAGAGGATGGAAGGTAGAGATATGGAACTAGGTCTACATCTCAGAGGATGGAAGGTAGAGATATGGAACTAGGTCTACATCTCAGAGGATGACTGGTAGAGATATGGAACTAGGTCTACGTGTCAGAGGATGACTGGTAGAGATACATCTTAAATGGCATCGTATTATTCCCTATAATGACCAGAAGACCATGGACACCAATCAGAGTAGTGCACTACATAGGGAATAGGGCTCTGGTCTAAAGTAGCGCACTATATAAGGAATAGGGCTCTGGTCTAAAGTAGTGCACTACATAGGGAATAGGGCTCTGGTCTAAAGTAGTGCACGATATAGGGAATAGGGCTCTGGTCTAAAGTAATGCACTACATAGGGAATAGGGCTCTGGTCTAAAGTAGTGCACTACATAGGGAATAGGGCTCTGGTCTAAAGTAGTGCACTACATAGGGAATAGGGCTCTGGTCTAAAGTAGTGCACTACATAGGGAATAGGGCTCTGGTCTAAAGTAGTGCACGATATAGGGAATAGGGCTCTGGTCTAAAGTAATGCACTACATAGGGAATAGGGCTCTGGTCTAAAGTAGTGCACGATATAGGGAATAGGGCTCTGGTCTAAAGTAGTGCACTACATAGGGAATAGGGCTCTGGTCTAAAGTAGTGCACTATATAGGGAATAGGGCCCTGGTCTAAAGTAGTGCACTACATAGGGAATAGGGCTCTGGTCTAAAGTAGTGCACGATATAGGGAATAGGGCTCTGGTCTAAAGTAGTGCACTACATAGGGAATAGGGCTCTGGTCTAAAGTAGTGCACTATATAGGGAATAGGGCTCTGGTCTAAAGTAGTGCACTGTATAGGGAATAGGGCTCTGGTCTAAAGTAGTGCACTACATAGGGAATAGGGCTCTGGTCTAAAGTAGTGCACTATATAGGGAATAGGGCTCTGGTCTAAAGTAGTGCACTATAGAGGGAATAGGGCTCTGGTCTAAAGTAGTGCACTATAGAGGGAATAGGGCCCTGGTCTATAGTAGTGCACTATAGAGGGAATAGGGCTCTGGTCTAAAGTAGTGCACTATATAGGGAATAGGGCTCTGGTCTATAGTAGTGCACTATATAGGGATAAGGGCTCTGGTCTAAAGTAGTGCACTATATAGGGAATAGGGCTCTGGTCTATAGTAGTGCACTATATAGGGAATAGGGCTCTGGTCTATAGTAGTGTACTATATAGGGAATAGGGCTCTGGTCTATAGTAGTACACTATAGAGGGAACAGCGTGCCATTTGAGACGCAGTCTGATTCCAATCTCCTGACCTCCTGACCTCTAGCTGGAGTGATGCTACTTTAGAGGAGAAACAGACAGAGAGGAGAGACACACACAACACCAGCATCTATCTGCAGGAACTCAACACCAGCATCGTTCTGCAGGAACTCAACACCAGCATCGTTCTGCAGGAACTCAACACCAGCATCGTTCTGCAGGAACTCAACACCAGCATCGTTCTGCAGGAACTCAACACCAGCATCGTTCTGCAGGAACTCAACACCAGCATCTATCTGCAGGAACTCAACACCAGCATCTATCTGCAGGAACTCAACACCAGCATCGTTCTGCAGGAACTCAACACCAGCATCGTTCTGCAGGAACTCAACACCAGCATCGTTCTGCAGGAACTCAACACCAGCATCGTTCTGCAGGAACTCAACACCAGCATCGTTCTGCAGGAACTCAACACCAGCATCTATCTGCAGGAACTCAACACCAGCATCGTTCTGCAGGACATAGACTACAGCTAGTTATAGACAGCTGGACATAGACTACAGCTAGTTATAGACAGCTGGACATAGACTACAGCTAGTTATAGACAGCTGGACATAGACTACAGCTAGTTATAGACAGCTGGACATAGACTACAGCTAGTTATAGACAGCTGGACATAGACTACAGCTAGTTATAGACAGCTGGACATAGACTACAGCTAGTTATAGACAGCTGGACATAGACTACAGCTAGTTATAGACAGCTGGACATAGACTACAGCTAGTTATAGACAGCTGGACATAGACTACAGCTAGTTATAGACAGCTGGACATAGACTACAGCTAGTTATAGACAGCTGGACATAGACTACAGCTAGTTATAGACAGCTGGACATAGACTACAGCTAGTTATAGACAGCTGGACATAGACTACAGCTAGTTATAGACAGCTGGACATAGACTACAGCTAGTTATAGACAGCTGGACATAGACTACAGCTAGTTATAGACAGCTGGACATAGACTACAGCTAGTTATAGACAGCTGGACATAGACTACAGCTAGTTATAGACAGCTGGACATAGACTACAGCTAGTTATAGACAGCTGGACATAGACTACAGCTAGTTATAGACAGCTGGACATAGACTACAGCTAGTTATAGACAGCTGGACATAGACTACAGCTAGTTATAGACAGCTGGACATAGACTACAGCTAGTTATAGACAGCTGGACATAGACTACAGCTAGTTATAGACAGCTGGACATAGACTACAGCTAGTTATAGACAGCTGGACATAGACTACAGCTAGTTATAGACAGCTGGACATAGACTACAGCTAGTTATAGACAGCTGGACATACAGCTAGTTATAGACAGCTGGACATACAGCTAGTTATAGACAGCTGGACATAGACTACAGCTAGTTATAGACAGCTGTACATAGACTACAACTAGTTATAGACAGCTGGACATAGACTACAGCTAGTTATAGACAGCTGGACATAGACTACAGCTAGTTATAGACAGCTGGACATAGACTACAGCTAGTTATAGACAGCTGTACATAGACTACAGCTAGTTATAGACAGCTGGACATAGACTACAGCTAGTTATAGACAGCTGGACATACAGCTAGTTATAGACAGCTGGACATACAGCTAGTTATAGACAGCTGGACATACAGCTAGTTATAGACAGCTGGACATAGACTACAGCTAGTTAGACAGCTGGACATACAGCTAGTTATAGACAGCTGGACATACAGCTAGTTATAGACAGCTGGACATAGACTACAGCTAGTTATAGACAGCTGGACATAGACTACAGCTAGTTATAGACAGCTGGACATACAGCTAGTTATAGACAGCTGGACATACAGCTAGTTATAGACAGCTGGACATACAGCTAGTTATAAACAGCTGGACATACAGCTAGTTATAGACAGCTGGACATACAGCTAGTTATAGACAGCTGGACATACAGCTAGTTATAGACAGCTGGACATACAGCTAGTTATAGACAGCTGGACATACAGCTAGTTATAGACAGCTGGACATAGACTACAGCTAGTTATAGACAGCTGGACATAGACTACAGCTAGTTATAGACAGCTGGACATAGACTACAGCTAGTTATAGACAGCTGGACATACAGCTAGTTATAGACAGCTGGACATACAGCTAGTTATAGACAGCTGGACATACAGCTAGTTATAGACAGCTGGACATACAGCTAGTTATAGACAGCTGGACATAGACTACAGCTAGTTATAGACAGCTGGACATACAGCTAGTTATAGACAGCTGGACATAGACTACAACTAGTTATAGACAGCTGGACATACAGCTAGTTATAGACAGCTGGACATAGACTACAGCTAGTTAGACAGCTGGACATACAGCTAGTTATAGACAGCTGGACATACAGCTAGTTATAGACAGCTGGACATAGACTACAGCTAGTTATAGACAGCTGGACAAACAGCTAGTTATAGACAGCTGGACATACAGCTAGTTATAGACAGCTGGACATAGACTACAACTAGTTATAGACAGCTGGACATAGACTACAGCTAGTTATAGTAAGCTGGACATAGACTACAACTAGTTATAGACAGCTGGACATACAGCTAGTTATAGACAGCTGGACATACAGCTAGTTATAGACAGCTGGACATAGACTACAGCTAGTTATAGACAGCTGGACATACAGCTAGTTATAGACAGCTGGACATACAGCTAGTTATAGACAGCTGGACATAGACTACAGCTAGTTATAGACAGCTGGACATAGACTACAGCTAGTTATAGACAGCTGTACATAGACTACAACTAGTTATAGACAGCTGGACATACAGCTAGTTATAGACAGCTGGACATACAGCTAGTTATAGACAGCTGGACATACAGCTAGTTATAGACAGCTGGACATAGACTACAGCTAGTTATAGACAGCTGGACATACAGCTAGTTATAGACAGCTGGACATACAGCTAGTTATAGACAGCTGGACATACAGCTAGTTATAGACAGCTGGACATACAGCTAGTTATAGACAGCTGTACATAGACTACAACTAGTTATAGACAGCTGGACATACAGCTAGTTATAGACAGCTGGACATACAGCTAGTTATAGACAGCTGGACATAGACTACAGCTAGTTAGACAGCTGGACATAGACTACAGCTAGTTATAGACAGCTGGACATAGACTACAGCTAGTTATAGACAGCTGGACATAGACTACAGCTAGTTAGACAGCTGGACATACAGCTAGTTATAGACAGCTGGACATACAGCTAGTTATAGACAGCTGGACATACAGCTAGTTATAGACAGCTGGACATAGACTACAGCTAGTTAGACAGCTGGACATACAGCTAGTTATAGACAGCTGGACTTACAGCTAGTTATAGACAGCTGGACATACAGCTAGTTATAGACAGCTGGACATAGACTACAGCTAGTTATAGACAGCTGGACATACAGCTAGTTATAGACAGCTGGACATACAGCTAGTTATAGACAGCTGGACATACAGCTAGTTATAGACAGCTGGACATACAGCTAGTTATAGACAGCTGGACATAGACTACAGCTAGTTATAGACAGCTGGACATACAGCTAGTTATAGACAGCTGGACATAGACTACAACTAGTTATAGACAGCTGGACATACAGCTAGTTATAGACAGCTGGACATAGACTACAGCTAGTTAGACAGCTGGACATACAGCTAGTTATAGACAGCTGGACATACAGCTAGTTATAGACAGCTGGACATAGACTACAGCTAGTTATAGACAGCTGGACATAGACTACAACTAGTTATAGACAGCTGGACATACAGCTAGTTATAGACAGCTGGACATAGACTACAACTAGTTATAGACAGCTGGACATACAGCTAGTTATAGACAGCTGGACATACAGCTAGTTATAGACAGCTGGACATAGACTACAGCTAGTTATAGACAGCTGGACATACAGCTAGTTATAGACAGCTGGACATACAGCTAGTTATAGACAGCTGGACATACAGCTAGTTATAGACAGCTGGACATACAGCTAGTTATAGACAGCTGGACATAGACTACAGCTAGTTATAGACAGCTGGACATAGACTACAGCTAGTTATAGACAGCTGGACATACAGCTAGTTATAGACAGCTGGACATAGACTACAACTAGTTATAGACAGCTGGACATACAGCTAGTTATAGACAGCTGGACATACAGCTAGTTATAGACAGCTGGACATACAGCTAGTTATAGACAGCTGGACATAGACTACAGCTAGTTATAGACAGCTGGACATACAGCTAGTTATAGACAGCTGGACATACAGCTAGTTATAGACAGCTGGACATAGACTACAGCTAGTTATAGACAGCTGTACATAGACTACAACTAGTTATAGACAGCTGGACATACAGCTAGTTATAGACAGCTGGACATACAGCTAGTTATAGACAGCTGGACATAGACTACAGCTAGTTATAGACAGCTGGACATACAGCTAGTTATAGACAGCTGGACATAGACTACAGCTAGTTATAGACAGCTGGACATACAGCTAGTTATAGACAGCTGGACATACAGCTAGTTATAGACAGCTGGACATACAGCTAGTTATAGACAGCTGGACATACAGCTAGTTATAGACAGCTGGACATAGACTACAGCTAGTTATAGACAGCTGTACATAGACTACAGCTAGTTATAGAAAGCTGTACATAGACTACAACTAGTTATAGACAGCTGGACATACAGCTAGTTATAGACAGCTGGACAAACAGCTAGTTATAGACAGCTGGACATAGACTACAGCTAGTTATAGACAGCTGGACATACAGCTAGTTATAGACAGCTGGACATACAGCTAGTTATAGACAGCTGGACATAGACTACAGCTAGTTAGACAGCTGGACATGCAGCTAGTTATAGACAGCTGGACATACAGCTAGTTATAGACAGCTGGACATAGACTACAGCTAGTTATAGACAGCTGGACATACAGCTAGTTATAGACAGCTGGACATAGACTACAGCTAGTTATAGACAGCTGGACATACAGCTAGTTATAGACAGCTGGACATACAGCTAGTTATAGACAGCTGGACATAGACTACAGCTAGTTAGACAGCTGGACATACAGCTAGTTATAGACAGCTGGACATACAGCTAGTTATAGACAGCTGGACATAGACTACAGCTAGTTATAGACAGCTGGACATAGACTACAGCTAGTTATAGACAGCTGGACATAGACTACAGCTAGTTATAGACAGCTGGACATACAGCTAGTTATAGACAGCTGGACATACAGCTAGTTATAGACAGCTGGACATACAGCTAGTTATAGACAGCTGGACATAGACTACAGCTAGTTATAGACAGCTGGACATAGACTACAGCTAGTTATAGACAGCTGGACATAGACTACAGCTAGTTATAGACAGCTGGACATACAGCTAGTTATAGACAGCTGGACATACAGCTAGTTATAGACAGCTGGACATACAGCTAGTTATAGACAGCTGGACATACAGCTAGTTATAGACAGCTGGACATACAGCTAGTTATAGACAGCTGGACATAGACTACAGCTAGTTATAGACAGCTTGACATACAGCTAGTTATAGACAGCTGGACATACAGCTAGTTATAGACAGCTGGACATACAGCTAGTTATAGACAGCTGGACATACAGCTAGTTATAGACAGCTGGACATACAGCTAGTTATAGACAGCTGGACATACAGCTAGTTATAGACAGCTGGACATACAACTAGTTATAGACAGCTGGACATAGACTACAACTAGTTATAGACAGCTGGACATAGACTACAACTAGTTATAGACAGCTGGACATAGACTACAACTAGTTATAGACAGCTGGACATACAGCTAGTTATAGACAGCTGGACATACAGCTAGTTATAGACAGCTGGACATAGACTACAGCTAGTTATAGACAGCTGGACATACAGCTAGTTATAGACAGCTGGACATACAGCTAGTTATAGACAGCTGGACATACAGCTAGTTATAGACAGCTGGACATACAACTAGTTATAGACAGCTGGACATAGACTACAACTAGTTATAGACAGCTGGACATAGACTACAACTAGTTATAGACAGCTGGACATAGACTACAACTAGTTATAGACAGCTGGACATACAGCTAGTTATAGACAGCTGGACATACAGCTAGTTATAGACAGCTGGACATAGACTACAGCTAGTTATAGACAGCTGGACATACAGCTAGTTATAGACAGCTGGACATACAGCTAGTTATAGACAGCTGGACATACAGCTAGTTATAGACAGCTGGACATAGACTACAGCTAGTTATAGACAGCTGGACATAGACTACAGCTAGTTATAGACAGCTGGACATACAGCTAGTTATAGACAGCTGGACATACAGCTAGTTATAGACAGCTGTACATACAGCTAGTTATAGACAGCTGGACATAGACTACAGCTAGTTATAGACAGCTGTACATAGACTACAGCTAGTTATAGACAGCTGGACATAGACTACAGCTAGTTATAGACAGCTGGACATACAGCTAGTTATAGACAGCTGTACATACAGCTAGTTATAGACAGCTGGACATAGACTACAGCTAGTTATAGACAGCTGTACATAGACTACAGCTAGTTATAGACAGCTGTACATAGACTACAGCTAGTTATAGACAGCTGTACATAGACTACAGCTAGTTATAGACAGCTGGATATAGACTACAGCTAGTTATAGACAGCTGGACATAGACTACAGCTAGTTATAGACAGCTGGACATACAGCTAGTTATAGACAGCTGGACATACAGCTAGTTATAGACAGCTGGACATACAGCTAGTTATAGACAGCTGGACATACAGCTAGTTATAGACAGCTGGACATACAGCTAGTTATAGACAGCTGGACATACAGCTAGTTATAGACAGCTGGACATACAGCTAGTTATAGACAGCTGGACATAGACTACAGCTAGTTATAGACAGCTGGACATAGACTACAGCTAGTTACAGACAGCTGGACATACAGCTAGTTATAGACAGCTGGACATAGACTACAGCTAGTTATAGACAGCTGGACATACAGCTAGTTATAGACAGCTGGACATAGACTACAGCTAGTTATAGACAGCTGGACATACAGCTAGTTATAGACAGCTGGACATAGACTACAGCTAGTTATAGACAGCTGTACATAGACTACAGCTAGTTATAGACAGCTGGACATACAGCTAGTTATAGACAGCTGGACATAGACTACAGCTAGTTATAGACAGCTGGACATAGACTACAGCTAGTTATAGACAGCTGGACATAGACTACAGCTAGTTATAGACAGCTGGACATACAGCTAGTTATAGACAGCTGGACATAGACTACAGCTAGTTATAGACAGCTGGACATAGACTACAGCTAGTTATAGACAGCTGGACATAGACTACAGCTAGTTATAGACAGCTGGACATAGACTACAGCTAGTTATAGACAGCTGGACATAGACTACACACACACACACACTTGAATGCAGATATTGTCACCCTCGCTAAACAAAACTTCCACAGAATAGTCAGGTAGTCAGGTTTTCCACCTGGTAGCATGAAGGTTTAAGCTGGTTTTAGTGGTGATGTTTTCTAGAGTGAATTAAAGGGTGGAAACCCATGGTAGCAGAGCTTTCACACCTTGTTGTGGTCCATGAGAACACAACACCATAGACACACATAGGAAGCACACACACACACACAATCACAGCACAAGTACACACACTTTCTACACACACACAATCACAGCACAAGTACACACACTTTCCACACACACACAATCACAGCACAAGTACACACACTTTCCACACACACACACAGTACAAGTACACACACTTTCCACACACACACACAGTACAAGTACACACACTTTCCACACACACACAGTACAAGTACACACACTTTCCACACACACACAGTACAAGTACACACACTTTCCACACACACACACACACACACAGTACAAGTACACACACTTTACACACACACACACACACACACACAGTACAAGTACACACACTTTCCACACACACAGTACAAGTACACACACTTTCCACACACACACACACACAGTACAAGTACACACACTTTCCACACACACACAGTACAAGTACACACACTTTCCACACACACACAGTACAAGTACACACACTTTCCACACACACACAGTACAAGTACACACACTTTCCACACACACACAGTACAAGTACACACACTTTCCACACACACACAGTACAAGTACACACACTTTCCACACACACACAGTACAAGTACACACACTTTCCACACACACACACACACACACAGTACAAGTACACACACTTTACACACACACACACACACACACACAGTACAAGTACACACACTTTCCACACACACAGTACAAGTACACACACTTTCCACACACACAATCACAGTACAAATACACACACTTTCCACACAAACACAAAACACACGAGTCACACACATGGTAGGGATCCCGTACTCCAATGGACGTCAAAACCTTTAACCAGAGATGTATTTTTTCTAAATACTGTAAAACTATTTGGTGGAATGTTCTCTGCGGCTGCCTGAACGGTCAACGTGAAATGTTGTGCCCCAAATTTCTTGTTATGTTGTCTTGACGACCAAAGTTAATTTTCTTTGCCCCTAGCGTTCCATTTGCACGATGCCAAGTATCACAGTCGTTCTTCCTAAATTCCCTTTCCCCTCCGTGTCTCACTCACTCCATTGCGTTCTGACGGCTCCCCGTAAGCCTACAGAAATAAATACCTATAAAAACACATCTGATGTGACGCTCCCAAGCTACAAAATGTGTTTAACTCGCCCAATTGAGACCCGTTTCAAAATGTTCACTCTGATAATAACTCTGAATAAGACAGATGTGTTATCTGTCATGGTTATGATAAATGAGGCCTTGTTGCACACTGTTGGCATTTAGATAAATGTGCTAAAACAAATTCCAGTGTGGGCTTTGTGTTCTAAAAATATATATTTTTCCATTCCAGTACTGGAGTACTCTGAAACATAATTATGTGAGTACTTAAACAGTCAAAACACACACACACACACACATCACCCAGCGAGAGAGGCCTGATCACCCAGAGAGAGGCCTGATCACCCAGAGAAAGAGGCCTGATCACCCAGAGAGAGAGAGAGGCCTGATCACCCAGAGAGAGAGAGAGGCCTGATCACCCAGAGAGAGAGGCCTGATCACCCAGAGAGAGAGAGAGGCCTGATCACCCAGAGAGAGAGAGAGAGGCCTGATCACCCAGAGAGAGGCCTGATCACCCAGAGAAAGAGGCCTGATCACCCAGAGAAAGAGGCCTGATCACCCAGAGAGAGGCCTGATCACCCAGAGAGAGGCCTGATCACCCAGAGAAAGAGGCCTGATCACCCAGAGAAAGAGGCCTGATCACCCAGAGAAAGAGGCCTGATCACCCAGAGAGAGAGAGGCCTGATCACCCAGAGAGAGGCCTGATCACCCAGAGAGAGGCCTGATCACCCAGAGAGAGGCCTGATCACCCAGAGAGAGGCCTGATCACCCAGAGAGAGGCCTGATCACCCAGAGAGAGAGAGAGGCCTGATCACCCAGAGAGAGAGAGAGGCCTGATCACCCAGAGAGAGGCCTGATCACCCAGAGAGAGGCCTGATCACCCAGAGAGAGAGAGGCCTGATCACCCAGAGAGAGAGAGGCCTGATCACCCAGAGAGAGAGAGGCCTGATCACCCAGAGAGAGAGAGGCCTGATCACCCAGAGAGAGGCCTGATCACCCAGAGAGAGAGGCCTGATCACCCAGAGAGAGGCCTGATCACCCAGAGAGAGGCCTGATCACCCAGAGAGAGAGAGGCCTGATCACCCAGAGAGAGAGACCTGATCAGAGTACACAAATGAACATCTTTATTTCATTATTATTAACAAACCTCAGCTGTTTGATTTGATTTTATTTATTTTACCTTTTTTTAACTATGCAAGAGAGTTAAGAATATATTCTTAGTTTCAATGACGTCCTACCGGGGAACAGTGGGTTAACTGCCTTGTTCAGGGGCAGAACGACAGATTTTTACCTTGGCAGCTCTGGGATTTGATCTTGCAACCTTTCGGTTACTAGTCCAACGCTCTGACCTGCCGCCCCAGGTAGCCTAGCCGTTGTCTGCCTGCGGGTGTCTCAAACGGGATGCTATTCCCTATATTATGCACTATTATACACTAAAGCTTTTCCCTATAGCTTATAGTCCAAGCCCTAAGGGCCCTAGTCAATAGTGCACTTCATAGGGAATAGGGTGCCATTTGGGTCAATGGAAACAACTCGACCTCTTTAAAGGAAAGTGAATAGCTTCATTGTTTTGATGGACAAAAAGGCCTTCACTTTAACACATTTTTTATTCCATTCGTGCTTCATGTCATCCTTACGATCATGCAAACCATTAAAGCGGTTCAAGAGTGTGTGTGTGTGTGTGTGTGTGACTCATAATTGCTAAAATATTCTTAAGTATCGAAAGTAAAAGTAAAAGTATAAATAATTTCAGATTCCTTATGTTAAACAAACCAGATGGAACCATTTTCTTGTTTTCTAAATGTACGGAAAGCCAGAGGCTCACTCCAACACTCAGACATCATTTACAAATGAAACATGTGTGTTTAGTGAGTCCTCCAGATCAGAGGCAGTAGGGATGACCAGGGATGTTCTCTGTTTAGTGAGTCCTCCAGATCAGAGGCAGTAGGGATGACCAGGGATGTTCTCTGTTTAGTGAGTCCTCCAGATCAGAGGCAGTAGGGATGACCAGGGATGTTCTCTGTTTAGTGAGTCCTCCAGATCAGAGACAGTAGGGATGACCAGGGATGTTCTCTGTTTAGTGAGTCCTCCAGATCAGAGGCAGTAGGGATGACCAGGGATGTTCTCTGTTTAGTGAGTCCTCCAGATCAGAGGCAGTAGGGATGACCAGGGATGTTCTCTGTTTAGTGAGTCCTCCAGATCAGAGGCAGTAGGGATGACCAGGGATGTTCTCTGTTTAGTGAGTCCTCCAGATCAGAGGCAGTAGGGATGACCAGGGATGATCTATTTAAGTGTGTGAATTGGACCATTTTCCTGTCAAAATGTAACGAGTACTTTTGGGTGTCAGGGAAAATATATGGAGTAAAAAGTACATTATTTTCTTTAGGAATGTAGTGACGTAAAAGTAAAAGTTGTCCAAAAACATAAATAGTAAAGTACAGATACCCCCAAAAACTACTTAAGTATTACTTTAAAGTATTTTTAAACCACTGGTGTGTGGACGTGTTTAACTATATTTGTAGGGAACGGAAGTCCCCACTAGAATAGTAAACTAACAAACATTTGACCAACTGGGGACATTTTGTTGGTCCCCACAAGGACAAATACTATTTCAAGGGGGTTTAGTGTTAGAATTAGGTTTAAAATTAGGTTTAGGGTTAGAATTAGTATCTGGGTTAGAATTAGGTTAGGTTCTGGGGTTAAGGTTAGGGAAAATAGGACTTTGAATGGTTATAAATTGTGTGTCCCGACAAGGTTAGTGAAACAATAGTGTGTGTTAAGTCATGGGAAAAACTCCAGGTGTCTTCTAAACTCAAACGTCTCCCCCTCCAAACACACACACACACACACACACACACACACACACAGGTGGTGAGCCAGAACAATGGTTAACTGGTGCATATTTCCAATAGCAGCTGCACAGCCCCTCTCGCCTATATCACTATTCTTTCCTTCTGAACATAAAGGGATTTATCTCATCTTTCTTAAATAAATTTTAAAAAAGAGATTCACACTCAAACAGATTATAGAATATACAAAATCCAACAAAAAGCCACTGTTCCTGATTACAAAAAACACAATCCACAATGTTGTTTTCTCTCTCTCTCAATAGAATTCTCAGAATACTTTCAAAGAGCAGTTTTGGGAAATTCACTTTCTTTTCTAAACCTCCAACTGCCGAGTATCCATGTTGTTGATCTTGAATCCATGTTCCTTGCTTGGCGTACGAAGCAGCCTATAGTCAGACAGTCAAGTCCACTTCCTTAGCACCCTACACTCCAGGGTGAAGTTTCCCCTACGTACAGATCTAGGATCAGCTTCCCTTTCCTCAAGCCTAACCTTAACCATTAGTGGTGAAAAATGCATAACTGACCCCAGATCAGCGTCTAGGGGTCTTTACCCTTACTCCCTAGAACATGTGAGGTAGCCTAGCAACAGGCATTCCACTTCCTTAGCAACCTATGCTCGGGGTGAAGGCCTTCTTCTGATTGGCTCGTACGATGTCGTCGGGTGAGGGCGTGTCGAAAGGTGAAGGGTGAGGAATGTCCTACCATCTGTCAGGCAGCACCACAGGAGCTCAAAGGCCTAGTTTGAGTGGCGGAATATCCTACCATCTGTCAGGCAGCACCACAGGAGCTCAAGGGCCTAGTTTGAGGAGCGGAATATCCTACCATCTGTCAGGCAGCACCACAGGAGCTCCAGAACCTAGTTTGAGTGGCGGAATATCCTACCATCTGTCAGGCAGCACCACAGGAGCTCAAGGGCCTAGTTTGAGGAGCGGAATATCCTACCAAATCACATTTTATTGGTCACATACACATGTTTAGCAGATGTTATTGCGGGTGTTTCTTGCTCCAACAGTGCAGTAATATCTAACAATTTCACAACAATACACACAATATACACAAATATAAAGTAAAGGAATGGAATTAAGAATATATAAATATTAGAACAAGCAATGTCAGAGCAGCATAGACTAAGATACAGTAGAATAGAATACAGTATATACATATGAGATGAGTAAAGCAGTATGTAAACATTATTAAAGTGACCAGTGTTCCATTATTAAAGTGACCAGTGATTCCATGTCTATGTATTTAGGGCAGCAGCCTCTAAGGTGCAGGGTTGAGTAACCGGGTGGAAGCCGGCTAGTGATGGCTATTTAAGTCTGATGGCCTTGAGATAGCTGTTTTTCCAGTCTCTCGGTCCCAGCTTTGCTGCACCTGTACTGACCGCCTTCTGGATGATAGCGGGGTGAACATGCCGTGGCTCGGGTGGTTGTTGTCCTTGATGATCTTTTTGGCCTTCCTGTGACATCGATTGTTGTAGGTGTTCCGGAGGGCAGGTAGTTTGCCCCCGGTGATGCGTTGGAGAGTCCTGCGGTTGCAGGCGGTACAGTTGCCGTACCAGGCGGTGATGCAGCCCGACAAGATGCTCTCAATTGTGCTATTGTAAAGGTTTGTGAGGGTTTTAGGTGCCAAGCCAAATTTCTTCAGCCTCCTGAGGTTGAAGAAGCGCTGTTGCGCCTTCTTCACCACACGGTCTGTGTGGGTGAACCATTTCAGTTATGTGTACGCCAAGGTCCCGTCGATGTGGATAAGGGGGTACTCTGCGTCTGCTAAATGACTTAAATGTAAATGTACTCTGCTGTTTCCTGAAGTCCACAATCAGCTCCAGGTTATTTTCCTAGCACCACTCTTCCAGGGCCTTCACCTCCTCCCTGTAGGCTGTCACGTCATTGTTGGTAATCAGGCCCACTACTGTGGTGTCGTCTGCAAACTTGATGATTGAGTTGGAGGCGTGCATGTCCATGCAGTCATGGGTGAACAGTGAGTACGGGAGGGGGCTGGGCACACACCCTTGTGGGGCCCCTGTGTTGAGGATCAGCGAAGTGGAGGTGTTGTTTCCTACCTTCACCACCTGGGGGCGGCCCGTCAGGATGTCCAGGGCCCAGTTGGACAGGACGGGGTTCAGACCCAGGGCCCCAAGCTTAATGATGAGCTTGGAGGGTACTATGGTGTTGAATGCTGAGCTGTAGTCAATGAACAGCATTCTGACAAAGGTATCCCTCTTGTCCAGATGGGTTAGGGCAGTGTGCAGTGTGCAGGCGATTACATCGTCTGTGGACCTATTGGGGCGGTAAGCAAATTACAGTGTGTCTAGGGTGTCAGGTAGGGTGGAGGTGATATGGTCCTTGACTAGTCTCTCAAAGCACTTCATGATGACGGAAGTGAGTGCTACGGGGCGGTAGTCGTTTAGTTCAGTTACCTTTGCCCTCTTGGGTACAGGAACAATGGTGAACATCTTGAAGTATGTGGGAACAGCAGACTGGGATAAGGATTGATTGAATATGTCCGTAAACACTCCAGCCAGCTGGTCTGCGCATACTCTGAGGACACGGCTAGGGATGCCGTCTGGGCCGGCAGCCTTGCGAGGGTTAACACGCTTAAATGTCGTACTCACGTCGGCCACGTCGGCCACGGAGAAGTGGTGGTACTGTGTTATCCTCAAAGCGGGCGAAGAAGGTGTTTAGCTCGTCCGGAAGCAAGACGTCGGTGTCCGTGACGTGGATGGATTGCCCTTTGTAGTCCGTGATTGTCTGTAGACACTGCCACATACGACTCGTGTCTGAGTCATTGACCTGGGACTCATTTTTGTCTCTGTACTGACGTTTTGCCTGTTTGATTGCCTTACGGAGGGAATAACTACACTGTTTGTATTCGTCCATATTCCCAGTCACCAAGCCATGGTTAAATGGGGTGGTTTGCGCTTTCAGTTTTGCACGAATGCTGCCATCTATCCACGCTTTCTGGTTTGTCACCTCAGACTGCGCCAGAGTGGCTCCTCACTGGAGTGAAACCTGCTGAACTAGAGGCAGTATAATGGAATGTGAACCAGAGGCAGTATAATGTAATGTGAGCTAGAGGCAGTGTAATGTGAGCTAGAGGCAGTGTAATGTGAGCTAGAGGCAGTATAATGGAATGTGAACTAGAGGCAGTATAATGGAATGTGAACTAGAGGCAGTATAATGGAATGTGAGCTAGAGGCAGTATAATGGAATGTGAACCAGAGGCAGTATAATGGAATGTGAGCTAGAGGCAGTATAATGGAATGTGAACTAGAGGCAGTATAATGTAATGTGAACTAGAGGCAGTATAATGTAATGTGAACTAGAGGCAGTATAATGTAATGTGAGCTAGAGGCAGTGTAATGTGAGCTAGAGGCAGTATAATGTAATGTGAACTAGAGGCAGTATAATGGAATGTGAGCTAGAGGCAGTATAATGTAATGTGAACTAGAGGCAGTATAATGTAATGTGAGCTAGAGGCAGTATAATGTAATGTGAACTAGAGGCAGTATAATGTAATGTGAGCTAGAGGCAGTGTAATGTGAGCTAGAGGCAGTGTAATGTGAGCTAGATGCAGTGTAATGTGAGCTAGAGGCAGTATAATGTAATGTGAGCTAGAGGCAGTATAATGTAATGTGAACTAGAGGCAGTATAATGTAATGTGAACTAGAGGCAGTATAATGGAATGTGAACTAGAGGCAGTATAATGGAATGTGAGCTAGAGGCAGTATAATGGAATGTGAACTAGAGGCAGTATAATGTAATGTGAGCTAGAGGCAGTATAATGTAATGTGAACTAGAGGCAGTATAATGAATGTGAACTAGAGGCAGTATAATGTAATGTGAACTAGAGGCAGTATAATGTAATGTGAGCTAGAGGCAGTATAATGTAATGTGAGCTAGAGGCAGTATAATGGAATGTGAACTAGAGGCAGTATAATGGAATGTGAACTAGAGGCAGTATAATGTAATGTGAGCTAGAGGCAGTATAATGTAATGTGAACTAGAGGCAGTATAATGGAATGTGAACTAGAGGCAGTATAATGTAATGTGAGCTAGAGGCAGTATAATGGAATGTGAACTAGAGGCAGTATAATGGAATGTGAACTAGAGGCAGTATAATGTAATGTGAGCTAGAGGCAGTATAATGTAATGTGAGCTAGAGGCAGTATAATGGAATGTGAACTAGAGGCAGTATAATGGAATGTGAACTAGAGGCAGTATAATGGAATGTGAACTAGAGGCAGTATAATGTAATGTGAACTAGAGGCAGTATAATGTAATGTGAGCTAGAGGCAGTATAATGTAATGTGAGCTAGAGGCAGTATAATGGAATGTGAACTAGAGGCAGTATAATGTAATGTGAACTAGAGGCAGTATAATGTAATGTGAGCTAGAGGCAGTATAATGTAATGTGAGCTAGAGGCAGTATAATGGAATGTGAACTAGAGGCAGTATAATGTAATGTGAGCTAGAGGCAGTATAATGTAATGTGAGCTAGAGGCAGTATAATGGAATGTGAACTAGAGGCAGTATAATGGAATGTGAACTAGAGGCAGTATAATGGAATGTGAACTAGAGGCAGTATAATGTAATGTGAACTAGAGGCAGTATAATGTAATGTGAGCTAGAGGCAGTATAATGTAATGTGAGCTAGAGGCAGTATAATGTAATGTGAACTAGAGGCAGTATAATGTAATGTGAACTAGAGGCAGTATAATGGAATGTGAACTAGAGGCAGTATAATGTAATGTGAACTAGAGGCAGTATAATGTAATGTGAGCTAGAGGCAGTATAATGTAATGTGAGCTAGAGGCAGTATAATGGAATGTGAACTAGAGGCAGTATAATGTAATGTGAACTAGAGGCAGTATAATGTAATGTGAGCTAGAGGCAGTATAATGTAATGTGAGCTAGAGGCAGTATAATGGAATGTGAACTAGAGGCAGTATAATGTAATGTGAGCTAGAGGCAGTATAATGTAATGTGAGCTAGAGGCAGTATAATGGAATGTGAACTAGAGGCAGTATAATGGAATGTGAACTAGAGGCAGTATAATGGAATGTGAACTAGAGGCAGTATAATGTAATGTGAACTAGAGGCAGTATAATGTAATGTGAGCTAGAGGCAGTATAATGTAATGTGAGCTAGAGGCAGTATAATGTAATGTGAACTAGAGGCAGTATAATGTAATGTGAACTAGAGGCAGTATAATGTATAATGAGAGGAAGATACAAAGCGAGAGGTTTCACTCTCTCCAAAACAAGTCCAATGCGTTTCTATGGGCTTATTTTGGGCCTAAGTGTGTCGCCTGCCTTCGGACGACTCCCATTGTTAGGGCTGAAACACATCTCGTCATTATATACACATCTCTGATAGTATTTTCTGTTGGTCACGTCATTTTACTGTTTGAAAAAATAAATGTAACCGTTTCTTGAACGGTTAATGAGGGTCAGTTAGTCGGGAACCAAATTTGACCGAAATTAGCATCCCTAGTTTCTTTAAAAAGCACTTTTAATTTCAAACTGAACCGCTCTGCTGTTTGACAACCAGACCTTTGAATACTATTTCAAATCATTTCAAATACTTTATCTGAGCTTGATTGAGCTTGCCTGGCGCAATGGAACCAATAAAACAGTCAAAAAAAAAAAACCATTGGCATGAAAACGAAATAGACTACTCCAGAGTTGAGTCATAGCCTACATGGTTACAGAGACAAATACGTCTGAATTATTATCTCAATCGCAAAAATGAACAACAACAACACAAAGTACCAGTCAAAAGTTGACACCTACTCATTACAGGGTTTGTCTTTATTTTCTACATTGTAGAATAATAGTGAAGACATCAAAACTATGAAATAACACAATATGGAATCATGTAGTAACCAAAAAAGTGTTAAACAATTCTAAAGTAGCCACCCTTTGCCTTGATGACAGCTTTGCACACTCTTGGCATTCTCATTCCTAGTGTTGATGTCTTCACTATTATTCTACAACCCTTGAATGAGTAGGTGTGTCCAAACTTTTGACTGGTACTGTATATATATATATATATATTTATTTTTTTAAACATTCTATTGGTAGCAAGAATTTTTTAAACAAATTTTACTTGAAAACTAAGTTTTGAATCCAGCGTCGTTTCGTGTATCAGTTGTGCCATGGAATCTGTACATCGAAAATCTCTTCCCTACTATTTTGCAATCTACATGTCACAGCTGTACATTTTTTGGTCCTTAAATGAATCTGGAATACTTTTATATTTATCACAGATTTCTTTAACCAATGATGGTCTTTAATGCCGACAGACAAGATCCTTACTTTTTCTCCCTTCTACTTGTCTCTTCCAGTTCTGCTGTAATGCTGCAATTTTGGGTAGAGAAAACTTTTCCATATCTATGTTTGCTAGCTGCATGTGTAACATAACTCCACCAGTCCCTGATATGATATTATTTACAAACATTTTTATCAATTAGTATATTAGAGTTTAACCATAATATTTGTTGTAATATTTGTTCTGTCTTTTCTGGTGGATTAAACTGAAATTGCAACCAACTTTCTATGGTTAAAAATAGCAATATTTTGGAGATGATTTCATTTTCAAACAACCAAAAGTGAGAGATTATAATCTGAATAAAGGGAGAGGTTGTAATCTGAATAAAGGGAGAGATTATAATCTGAATAAAGGGAGAGGTTATAATCTGAATAAAGGGAGAGGTTATAATCTGAATAAAGGGAGAGGTTGTAATCTGAATAAAGTGAGAGATTATAATCTGAATAAAGGGAGAGGTTATAATCTGAATAAAGGGAGAGGTTATAATCTGAATAAAGGGAGAGGTTGTAATCTGAATAAAGTGAGAGATTATAATCTGAATAAAGGGAGAGGTTATAATCTGAATAAAGGGAGAGGTTATAATCTGAATAAAGGGAGAGGTTGTAATCTGAATAAAGGGAGAGGTTATAATCTGAATAAAGGGAGAGGTTGTAATCTGAATAAAGGGAGAGGTTGTAATCTGAATAAAGGGAGAGGTTGTAATCTGAATAAAGGGAGAGGTTGTAATCTGAATAAAGGGAGAGGTTGTAATCTGAATAAAGGGAGAGATTATAATCTGAATAAAGGGAGAGGTTGTAATCTGAATAAAGGGAGAGGTTGTAATCTGAATAAAGGGAGAGGTTGTAATCTGAATAAAGGGAGAGGTTGTAATCTGAATAAAGGGAGAGGTTGTAATCTGAATAAAGGGAGAGGTTGTAATCTGAATAAAGGGAGAGGTTGTAATCTGAATAAAGGGAGAGGTTGTAATCTGAATAAAGGGAGAGGTTGTAATCTGAATAAAGGGAGAGGTTGTAATCTGAATAAAGGGAGAGGTTGTAATCTGAATAAAGGGAGAGGTTGTAATCTGAATAAAGGGAGAGGTTGTAATCTGAATAAAGGGAGAGGTTGTAATCTGAATAAAGGTAGAGGTTATAATCTGAATAAAGGGAGAGGTTGTAATCTGAATAAAGGGAGAGGTTATAATCTGAATAAAGGGAGAGGTTGTAATCTGAATAAAGGGAGAGGTTATAATCTGAATAAAGGGAGAGGTTGTAATCTGAATAAAGGGAGAGGTTGTAATCTGAATAAAGGGAGAGGTTGTAATCTGAATAAAGGGAGAGGTTGTAATCTGAATAAAGGGAGAGGTTGTAATCTGAATAAAGGGAGAGGTTGTAATCTGAATAAAGGGAGAGGTTGTAATCTGAATAAAGGGAGAGGTTGTAATCTGAATAAAGGGAGAGGTTGTAATCTGAATAAAGGGAGAGGTTGTAATCTGAATAAAGGGAGAGGTTGTAATCTGAATAAAGGGAGAGGTTGTAATCTGAATAAAGGGAGAGGTTGTAATCTGAATAAAGGGAGAGGTTGTAATCTGAATAAAGGTAGAGGTTATAATCTGAATAAAGGGAGAGGTTGTAATCTGAATAAAGGGGAGAGGTTGTAATCTGAATAAAGGGAGGGGTTGTAATCTGAATAAAGGGAGAGGTTGTAATCTGAATAAAGGGAGAGGTTGTAATCTGAATAAAGGGAGAGGTTGTAATCTGAATAAAGGGAGAGGTTGTAATCTGAATAAAGTGAGAGGTTGTAATCTGAATAAAGGGAGCAAGACCTTTCTTGGGGTGAGCCATTCTTACTAAGCTGCGAGAGAACCAGTTCTGATTTCAGTATAACTTGTGACGGAAGCCTTTAGTGAGGTCATAATGGTCTACTGCTTTAGTATTAAAAAATATCTGCCCCCACAATTCATATTCATGATACAAATAACAAGAAACAGGCCTGTTTAAATTGTTTCTGGTACCCTTCCCTGTTCCATCTGTTCCTCGACACAATCCTGTCTCGGAGCTCTACGGACAATTCCTTTCGACCTCATGCTTTTTTGCTCTGACATGGGTTGTCAACTGTGGGACCTTATATAGACAGGTGTGTGCCTTTCCAAATCATGTCCAATCAATTGAATTTACCACAGCTGGACTCCAGTCAAGTTGAAACATCTCTAGGATGAGCAATGGAAACAGGATGCACCTGAGCTCAATTTCGAGTCTCATAGCAAAGGGTCAGAATACTTATGTAAATAAGGTACATTTAAAAAAAAAAAACTGTTTTCATATTGTCATTATGGGGTATTGTGATGTCATTATGGGGTATTGTGATGTCATTATGGGGTATTGTGATGTCATTATGGGTTATTGTATGTAGATTGCTGAGGAATTTTATTTATTTAATCCATTTTAGAATAAGGCTGCAACGTGACAAAATGTGGAAAAAGTCAAGAGGTCTGAACATTTTCTGAAGGCAATGTACATACTAAAAAAATCTTGCATATCTTAATTTATTTCTACAATGAACAAATAATATGAGTATTAATGTTGATAGTTCATACGAAGGATCGCTACCTTTAACCAGGATCGGCATTATAAAAATTTAATTTTAGCAAACAATTGTGATTCATCCTATTTTGTCCCCAACATCATTACCCCTTAGCAACAGATATGGGATATACACAAACACACTCTCTCTCTCTCTCTCCCCACAAACACACACTCTCTCTCTCTCTCTCCCCACCAACAACCACAAGCTCAGATGTTCAACAGTTGTTCCATCCCCGAGCCCAACTCGAGAGAAGACTTGATGTGTGTGATGCATATAGAGTTGTAGCTGTTTGAGACGGCCATGCAACATGGAGCAAGAATGGAGAGATTTAATTAACCAATGTCAGATATACCCTCCCTTCCCCTCAACACCCACACACACACACCTGTTCCCCCCCCCCCCCGTCCCCCCCCGTTGTCAACCCATCTCACCAAGCACCTCTGTACAGTCAGACCTTTGATTATTTCTGTGCCACCAGGGCCAAAATAATATTCCCCCTCTCTGATTGTCCTAGTGTGCCCCCCCCCCTCTCCATGGGTTACTGCAGCTAGTGTTGCCATCACTGTCACTATCTGGGGTGGGGGCCTATTTCAACCCTACAGACATACGTGTCATATTGCTACTCGTAGGCTACAGTCTAACGTGAGCGCCGATGTGTCAGATCTGTGATTCAGACCATTATTACTGCGTTAGAATAACCCTAATCAATATTAGCAGCTGTAGGTGGTATTAATATCTCTAGGCTCTGATCCATCGTCAGTATTGTGAAATAATGATTTTTTTTTAATAAAATAATAATTAAGGAAAGATTTGAACAGAGAAAGCTGATCTTCGGTCGTTGTAGGAAAGACGCATCGTTAAAACTCCCTGTAAACCTAAATTAGCCATCTGGAAACCGGGCCCTGGTCCGATGTGCTCCCTGCTCTAGTCCATACCTTTCTCTGGTCGCGGTGCAACTGAGGCTTCCTGATTGGCTCTTGGTACAACCGCCGTCTCCTTATTTGCTCTCTGCGGCAGTGGTGCGTCGTTATTGGTTCTGGCGTCCAGGGGCGGCAGCTCGGCGCTCTCGTCTGATAGAACGGCATCCAGGGCTCTCTGAGGGTCGAAGGCGCACCGCAAGGCAGCCTGGGTAAGGACTGACTCCGGCACGGCATCACCCAGCACTGCACGCATCTGGTCCAGACACGAGTACAACTTGCCTGTGGAGACACTCACACTGTTAATTCAGGGGTTCTAATAAGAGTTGAATCATGTTACAGATGAAAATCACCTTCCAGGGGGTTAAGGGTACCTTGGTCCAGGGGGTTGAGGTTGTGTGTGAGGGGGGGGGTGGGGGGGTTAAGGGTACCTTGGTCCAGGGGGGTGAGGTTGTGTGGGTGGGGGGGGGTGGGGGGGTTAAGGGTACCTTGGTCCAGGGGGGTGAGGTTGTGTGGGTGGGGGGGGGTGGGGGGGTTAAGGGTACCTTGGTCCAGGGGGTTGAGGTTGTGTGTGAGGGTGGGGGTGGGGGGGTTAAGGGTACCTTGGTCCAGGGGGGTGAGGTTGTGTGGGTGGGGGGGGGTGGGGGGGTTAAGGGTACCTTGGTCCAGGGGGTTGAGGTTGTGTGTGAGGGGGGGGGGTGGGGGGGTTAAGGGTACCTTGGTCCAGGGGGGTGAGGTTGTGTGGGTGGGGGGGGGTGGGGGGGTTAAGGGTACCTTGGTCCAGGGGGTTGAGGTTGTGTGTGAGGGTGGGGGTGGGGGGGTTAAGGGTACCTTGGTCCAGGGGGTTGAGGTTGTGTGTGAGGGTGGGGGTGGGGGGGTTAAGGGTACCTTGGTCCAGGGGGGTGAGGTTGTGTGTGAGGGTGGGGGTGGGGGGGTTAAGGGTACCTTGGTCCAGGGGGTTGAGGTTGTGTGTGAGGGTGGGGGGGGGGGGGTTAAGGGTACCTTGGTCCAGGGGGTTGAGGTTGTGTGTGAGGGTGGGGGTGGGGGGGTTAAGGGTATCTTGGTCCAGGGGGTTGAGGTTGTGTGTGAGGGTGGGGGTGGGGGGGTTAAGGGTACCTTGGTCCAGGGGGGTGAGGTTGTGTGTGTGGGTGGGGGGGGGGGGTTAAGGGTACCTTGGTCCAGGGGGTTGAGGTTGTGTGTGAGGGTGGGGGGGGGGGGGTTAAGGGTACCTTGGTCCAGGGGGTTGAGGTTGTGTGTGAGGGTGGGGGTGGGGGGGTTAAGGGTACCTTGGTCCAGGGGGTTGAGGTTGTGTGTGAGGGTGGGGGGGGGGGGGTTAAGGGTACCTTGGTCCAGGGGGTTGAGGTTGTGTGTGAGGGTGGGGGTGGGGGGGTTAAGGGTACCTTGGTCCAGGGGGTTGAGGTTGTGTGTGAGGGTGGGGGTGGGGGGGTTAAGGGTACCTTGGTCCAGGGGGTTGAGGTTGTGTGTGAGGGTGGGGGGGTTAAGGGTACCTTGGTCCAGGGGGTTGAGGTTGTGTGTGAGGGTGGGGGTGGGGGGGTTAAGGGTACCTTGGTCCAGGGGGTTGAGGTTGTGTGTGAGGGTGGGGGTGGGGGGGTTAAGGGTACCTTGGTCCAGGGGGTTGAGGTTGTGTGTGAGGGTGGGGGTGGGGGGGTTAAGGGTACCTTGGTCCAGGGGGTTGAGGTTGTGTGTGAGGGTGGGGGTGGGGGGGTTAAGGGTACCTTGGTCCAGGGGGTTGAGGTTGTGTGTGAGGGTGGGGGTGGGGGGGTTAAGGGTACCTTGGTCCAGGGGGTTGAGGTTGTGTGTGAGGGTGGGAGAGGTGGGTATGGCCTCATCTTCCTCCATCCCCTCCTCCTCTAGGGGTGGCTCAACGTTGGGCCTCTCCTGCCTGCTGGAGTAGATGAACTGGGCCGCTATGGATACCACAGAACACACACAACGGATCACTCAAGAGCCAATCACAGTGCTTGGGAATGTCAACAATGTGTCACAATCAGTGTTCTGAGTTCTGACACGGTGGCCTTTTAGAGATAACCAGGAGGGACGATGTTACTTAAAGATGCAGTAAGTCATATCAGAAGCTAGCGAATTCATTACCAACAACAGCTGCAAATTACAACAAAATTTCATCACGTTTTGAAGTTCACTTTCCTCGCTTTGTCTTTAATGAATCTAGCAAAGAAGTTGTGGGTCAGAGTGCAGTATTAGTTTAGCTTCATAGCACACGTGTTTTGTTAGCACGTTTCTCACACCGGCTTCAGCCATGGAGGGAGCCTGCCGAGGCAACAGCAGGAGGGTTTCCTAGCAACACGTGCCTCGGAGCGCGACAACTTCCCGTGTGTTGTGAATCTGTTCGAAACAACTAGCGCCATTTTTTATTTAAATCAAAAAAAATATTTCAGCTAACAAAAATAACTACATTATGTCATTAACTAATAAAAAATATTTACACATAATAGAAACTTTTGGTTTATGGACAATTCTTACTTAACTCAACCTTTAATATCAGATTAGTCGATATGGAAGTGTGTAGATGTCTAGTTTACTCAACGTTATCACTGGGGGCGGCAGGTAGCCTAGTGGTTAGAGCGTTGGACTAGTAACCGAAAGGTTGCTGGATCGAATCCCTGAGCTGACGATGAAAAAAAATCTGTCGTTCTGCCCCTGAACAAGGCAGTTAACCCACTGTTCCTAGGCCGTCATTGAAAATAAGAATTTGTTCTTAACGGACCTGCCTAGTTAAATAAAGGTAAAATAAAAATATCAAGGCAACTAAAAGGAGTGTCTTCCAGGAGGAGTGTCTTCCAGGAGGAGTGTCTTCCAGGAGGAGTGTCTTCCAGGAGGAGTGTCTTCAGGAGGAGTGTCTTCCAGGAGGAGTGTCTTCAGGAGGAGTGTCTTCAGGACTTCAGGAGGAGTGTCTTCCAGGAGGAGTGTCTTCAGGAGGAGTGTCTTCAGGAGGAGTGTCTTCAGGAGGAGTGTCTTCCAGGAGGAGTGTCTTCAGGAGGAGTGTCTTCCAGGAGGAGTGTCTTCCAGGAGGAGTGTCTTCCAGGAGGAGTGTCTTCCAGGAGGAGTGTCTTCCAGGAGGAGTGTCTTCCAGGAGGAGTGTCTTCAGGAGGAGTGTCTTCAGGAGGAGTGTCTTTAGGACTTCAGGAGGAGTGTCTTCCAGGAGGAGTGTCTTCCAGGAGGAGTGTCTTCAGGAGGAGTGTCTTCAGGACTTCAGGAGGAGTGTCTTCAGGAGGAGTGTCTTCAGGAGGAGTGTCTTCCCGAAGGAGTGTCTTCAGGAGGAGTGTCTCCAGGAGGAGTGTCGTTCAGGAGGAGTGTCTTCAGGAGGAGTGTCTTCAGGAGGAGTGTCTTCAGGAGGAGTGTCTTCAGAACTTCAGGAGGAGTGTCTTCAGGAGGAGTGTCTTCAGGAGGAGTGTCTTCAGGAGGAGTGTCTTCAGAACTTCAGGAGGAGTGTCTTCAGAAGGTATTCACAGCCCTTCACATTTTCCCACATTTTGTTGCGTTAAAGCCTGAATTTAAAATAAATTAAATTGAGATTGTTTTGTTGTCAAGGTGGAATTACGGCACCAGTCGACAGTTTGGAAACACCAACTCATTACAGGGTTTTTATTTATTTTTTACTATGTTCTACATTGTAGATTAATAGTGAAGACATCAGAACTATGAAATAACACATATGGAATCATGTAGTAACCAAAAAAAGTGTTAAACAAATCAAATTACATTTTATATTCTTCAAAGTAGCCACCCTTTGCCTTGTTGTTTGCAACAAGGTACTTAAATAATACTGTAAAAAAAAAAAATGTGGCAAAGCAATTCACTGTTTGTCCTGAATGAGGGTTAAATCCAAATGAGACATTATTTGGTCAAAAGCACTGGGCGATATAGGGAATGAGATGCCATTTCAGACACACAGACATCGTCTAAGGCAGGTTCCCCAACTGGCGACCTGGGGGTGATTTTATTTGGCCCTTAAGTTCAGAGCAATATATAATATAATATATATATATATAAATAATATCCATACACCTCTTTTTTCTTCTTTTTGGACTTAAAAAATACCAGCAAATCAGCTCCTTGTGATTTTAATTCTGGCAATCGGTGCCAAAGTATTCCCACGCATAACAGAGAGATATGTGATCCTATATAAATGTAAGCAAGGTTTTAAATTATTATGTTTTAGTCAAATATTATCTCTGTGTGGGCTTTTTTGCGGTCAATTTCTTCTTTTTTAAAATATGAATGAATCTAGTTGCTGATCCCTGATTTAAGGTTACTCATTGTGTATTTATTATTACGTGTTTCACTTTTCTATGACTTATCTATGTTCTTTCTCTCTGCGTGGTTGGGAAGGGCCCGTAAGTAAGCATTTCACTGTTAGTCCAGACCTGCGGTTTACCAAGCATGTGACGAATAACATTTTGACTTGATTTGACTTGAGTAGTGTGACAGACCTGTCGCAGGGGAGAAGCACTATACAGAACTTGTGTACTGTACTAGGGTGGTGTGACAGACAGACCTGTAGCAGGGGAGAAGCACTATACAGAACTTGTGTACTGTACTAGGGTGGTGTGACAGACAGACCTGTCGCAGGGGAGATGCACTATACAGAACTTGTGTACTGTACTAGGGTGGTGTGACAGACAGACCTGTAGCAGGGGAGATGCACTATACAGAACTTGTGTACTGTACTAGGGTGGTGTGACAGACAGACCTGTAGCAGGGGAGATGCAGTATACAGAACTTGTGTACTGTACTAGGGTGGTGTGACAGACAGACCTGTCGCAGGGGAGATGCAGTATACAGAACTTGTGTACTGTACTAGGGTGGTGTGACAGACAGACCTGTAGCAGGGGAGATGCAGTAGTCATCATCAACAGACTGTCCGTACATGTCGTCATCGTCAAGGTCTGCAGAAACATCAGGGAAAGTGATACAGTTAACAGAGGCAGGTAGCTAGCTAGGTCCCACATAAACACACATCGTAATCACTCACTCACTCACACACACACACAAACACAGACTGTATGCTTTCATTCAAATGGCTACTTGGCCTAGTCAGCAACTCTGACGAGGCCAATGCCTAGTCAGGGATTGAATGCTGAAAATAAACAATTAACTACAGTGCATTCAGAAAGTATTCAGACCCCTTGACTTTTTCCACATTTTGTTACGTTACAGCCTTATTCTAAAATGTATTAAATTGTATTTTTTCCTCATCAATCTACACACAATACCCCATAATGACATCACAATACCCCATAATGAGATCACAATACCCCATAATGACATCACCATACCTCATAACGATGGAAGCAAAAAGAGGTTTTTAGACATTTTAGAAAATGTATTAAAATTCAAACTGAAATGTTACATTTATGTAAGTATTCAGACCCTTTACTCGGTACTTTGTTGAAGCACCTTTGGCAGCGATTACAGCATCGAGTCTTCTTGGGTATGAAGCTACAAGTTTGGCACACCTGTATTTGGGGAGTTTCTCCCATTCTTCTCTGCAGATTCTCTCAAGCTCTGTCAGGTTGTATGGGGAGCGTCGCTGCACTGCTATTTTCAGGTCTCTCCAGAGATGTTCGATCGGATTCAAGTCCAGGCTCTGGCTAGGCCACTCAATGACATTCAGAGTCCTGAAGCCAAGCCACTCCTGCGTTGTCTTGGCTGTGTGCTTAGGGTCATTGTCCTGTTGGAAGGTGAACCTTCGCCCCAGTCGGAGGTCCTGAGTGCTCTGGAGCAGGTTTTCATCAAGGTTCTCTCTGTACTTTGCTCCGTTCATCTTTGCCTCGATCCTAACTAGTCTCCCAGGCCGTGCCACTGAAAAACATCCCCACAGCGTGATGCTGCCACCACCATGCTTCGCCGTAGGGATGGTGCCAGGTTTCCTCCGGACATGACGCTTGGCATTCAGGCTAAAGAGTTCATCAGACCAGACAATCTTGTTTCTCATGGTCAGAGCTCTTTAGGTGCTTTTGGTAAACTCAAAGTGGGCTGTCATGTGCCTTTTACATTTACATTTTACATTTAAGTCATTTAGCAGACGCTCTTATCCAGAGCGACTTACAAATTGGTGCATTCACCTTATGATATCCAGTGGAACAACCACTTTACAATAGTGCATCTAACTCTTTTAAGGGGGGGGGGGGGGGGTTAGAAGGATTACTTTATCCTATCCTAGGTATTCCTTAAAGAGGTGGGGTTTCAGGTGTCTCCGGAAGGTGGTGATTGACTCCGCTGACCTGGCGTCGTGAGGGAGTTTGTTCCACCATTGGGGTGCCAGAGCAGCGAACAGTTTTGACTGGGCTGAGCGGGAACTGTACTTCCTCAGAGGTAGGGAGGCGAGCAGGCCAGAGGTGGATGAACGCAGTGCCCTTGTTTGGGTGTAGGGCCTGATCAGAGCCTGAAGGTACGGAGGTGCCGTTCCCCTCACAGCTCCGTAGGCAAGCACCATGGTCTTGTAGCGGATGCGAGCTTCAACTGGAAGCCAGTGGAGAGAGCGGAGGAGCGGGGTGACGTGAGAGAACTTGGGAAAGTTGAACACCAGACGGGCTGCGGCGTTCTGGATGAGTTGTAGGGGTTTAATGGCACAGGCAGGGAGCCCAGCCAACAGCGAGTTGCAGTAATCCAGACGGGAGATGACAAGTGCCTGGATTAGGACCTGCGCCGCTTCCTGCGTGAGGCAGGGTCGTACTCTGCGAATGTTGTAGAGCATGAACCTACAGGAACGGGTCACCGCCTTGATGTTAGTTGAGAACGACAGGGTGTTGTCCAGGATCACGCCAAGGTTCTTAGCACTCTGGGAGGAGGACACAATGGAGTTGTCAACCGTGATGGCGAGATCATGGAACGGGCAGTCCTTCCCCGGGAGGAAGAGCAGCTCCGTCTTGCCGAGGTTCAGCTTGAGGTGGTGATCCGTCATCCACACTGATATGTCTGCCAGACATGCAGAGATGCGATTCACCACCTGGTTATCAGAGGGGGGAAAGGAGAAGATTAATTGTGTGTCGTCTGCATAGCAATGATAGGAGAGACCATGTGAGGATATGACAGAGCCAAGTGACTTGGTGTATAGCGAGAATAGGAGAGGGCCTAGAACAGAGCCCTGGGGGACACCAGTGGTGAGAGCACGTGGTGCGGAGACAGATTCTCGCCACGCCACCTGGTAGGAGCGACCTGTCAGGTAGGACGCAATCCAAGCGTGGGCCGCGCCGGAGATACCCAGCTCGGAGAGGGTGGAGAGGAGGATCTGATAGTTCACAGTATCAAAGGCAGCCGATAGGTCTAGAAGGATGAGAGCAGAGGAGAGAGAGTTAGCTTTAGCAGTGCGGAGCGCCTCCGTGACACAGAGAAGAGCAGTCTCAGTTGAATGACTAGTCTTGAAACCTGACTGATTTGGATCAAGAAGGTCATTCTGAGAGAGATAGCAGGAGAGCTGGCCAAGGACGGCACGTTCAAGAGTTTTGGAGAGAAAAGAAAGAAGGGATACTGGTCTGTAGTTGTTGACATCGGAGGGATCGAGTGTAGGTTTTTTCAGAAGGGGTGCAACTCTCGCTCTCTTGAAGACGGAAGGGACGTAGCCAGCGGTCAAGGATGAGTTGATGAGCGAGGTGAGGTAAGGGAGAAGGTCTCCGGAAATGGTCTGGAGAAGAGAGGAGGGGATAGGGTCAAGCGGGCAGGTTGTTGGGCGGCCGGCCGTCACAAGACGCGAGATTTCATCTAGAGAGGGGAGAAAGAGGTCAAAGCACAGGGTAGGGCAGTGTGAGCAGAACCAGCGGTGTCGTTTGACTTAGCAAACGAGGATCGGATGTCGTCGATGTCGTTGATGTCGTCCTTTTACTGAGGAGTGGTTTCCGTCTGACCACTCTACCATAATGGCCTGATTGGTGGAGTGCTGCAGAGATGGTTGTCCTTCTGGAAGGTTCTCCCATCTCCACAGAGGAACTCTGGACCTCTGTCAGAGTGACCATTGGGTTTCTAAATAAACTAAAGAGTTTCCAAATAAACTAAAGTAAAAGAAACGTAATTAAATAAAAAAGTAACAAGAAAATGACACAACAATGACAAGGCTATATACAGAGGACACGTGTACCGGGTCAATGGGGTACAGGTTAGTCGAGGTCATTTCTAAAGTGACTATGCATAGATAATAAACAGCGAGTTTTCGCTTTGTCATTATGAGGTATTGTATTGATGAGGTATAATGATAATAATTTAATCAATTTTAGAATAAGGCTGTAACGTCACAAAATGTGGAAAAAGGTGAAGGGGTCTGAATACTTTCCGAATGCACTGTATATAACTAACATTTTGGGCAATTCGACCAAATTCACATAGAAATGTGAGTTACAGATCTGTCATTCTCATTGAAAGCCAGTCTAAGAAGAGGTAGATCTGTTCTATGTGCGCTATTTCTATGCTTCCTGTTCTTAAGTTTCGTTTTTGCTTCTCTTACTTTAAGTGTTGTACACCAGCTCTAAACAGCTGGAAATACTCTACTTTTGGTTATGGAAAGTAGATTTCTCAGCGGTTTAGATGGTTGAATGACTCTCTACATTATACTCGCTTGTTTTGCCACATTAACTGAAATAAGGCAAACTATTAGAATTTTAGCAACCAGGAAACGGTGGAGCGATCTGTCCAGTGCAGCTTTAAATACGCCTCATGGTTCGTTTCCTTGCCACGATACTAATGAGTATCGCGATACTGGTATACTACTGGCCAGCTTCAGTGAGTGGAACTTGAAAAGCTAACTAGCTAGCTAGCTAACTAAACAATAATATTGACACATGCCGGCGATAAGAGTTGCCTTAGTTAAATTAGCTAAATAGTTAGACTCAGTACTCTGAAATATATTCCTTTATGTTAATGTTACGGCATGTGGCACCAATTGCAATTGACAGCCCAAATAGGACACGACAGCAATAATTTGACGCTTATCAAGCTAGTCGGCTAACGTTAGCTAGCTAGATAACAAGTTGGTTAGTTCAGGCCTTGCATCGGAGGGTCAAAAACCGCCACTAGCACTTTCACAGAATCTAACCTTCATCATAGTTGTAGCCTCGGACATTTCTGTGCCGGGACATGTTCCCTTATACTTCTCCTTTCGGCCGTGTACAGGCGGTTTTTGGCTCACAGCGTTTGTTGTAACATGTCATGCGTCCATATAGGAATAGGCGAAGCGAGAGGTCTTACTCCGCCCAAAATCTGTCCACGAAGTGAGGAATAGTTTGTATGGAGGTCAATGAAAGAATGTTGAATTTGGTCAACAAAAAATATAATTACTAATTTGCTACGTGAGATTATTTTATCGAATAGAATTATCGTAATGACTAAGATTGTTACGAATGCACAGATAGGAGTGGACGCATTTTGGACGACTTTATTTTAGAGTTCCTCTTGTCATAGAGATAGATAGATGACGCCTAATGGATATAACCGGTTTTAGAATGGGCATTGTCATTGAGGGCTTCCACTATTTTAAAGTATTCAACTGGGTGAGGATTCCTATGAGTTGGGAGCAATCAGCCAGTGAAGAAGAATCACATTGACTATTTTAAAATGGAAATTGCGTCAATGGCGCTGCCCATGTTGTCATAGACCCTGTAATGGTACAGTGACAAAGATGAGCCAACTATCTATCTCTATGGCCTGTTGTTCGCACTCTTATCTTCCACCTCATTGGCTAGAATGGTCACACCTGATCTCGCCTTCCTTCCATCTTTTCGGACATGTAATTCCATTGTTAGAGTGGTGACTCGAATATCTTTAATATAATAGACAATCTTTGACTTTCCGACAGCCATAAACCCCTTTTTTTTTTTTAGATACCCCTACCCGAGTTAAAACAAAACCGTATGTGAAATTGACGGTTGTGTAAACATATTTTACTGCAAAAGTGTTTACATTCATAGATATTGTGACACCACTTTAACTAAAACGGTGCAGAATAATGCCTGGAATTCCACCAATCCAAAGAGAGGAAAAAGCCGTTGCGCTCTGTGGACAACGAATCCCATTATTAGGGCAGAGACGTAGGCATCTAGTCATTGGCCGTGTTAGAGAGCATAAAATCCACGAAGCATTGTGGGTAAATGGTGACTGATTGACTGATGATACAAATAATAATGAGTAGTTATTTATGATGCGAGGTGATTTGTAGATCAGTCAGTCGGCAGTCTCCTGCACTGTCGACCAAACCCATTATAACCAGTATTTCTGGCTAAATACACACCTCTGCACAGACGGTAGAGTAGAGAGCTCTCCTGTTGAGCGGTTCAAATACAACAGAGAGGTTAGAGTGAGGCAGCTTGCTACGTGACATTGGCGTTACCATTTGTACTTTAACTATGTGCACATCGTTACAACATCGTTACAACACCATATATAGACATAATATGACATTTTAAATGTCTTTATTCATTTGGAACTTCTGTGAGTGTAATGTTTACCTGTTCATTTATTTATTGTTTATTTCACTTTTGTTTATTATCTATTTTACTTGCGTTATAGCAGTGTAAACATATATCCCATGCCAATAAAGCCTCTTTAAATTTAAAATGGTCATTTAAGTTACTTCTAAATGCAGAACTAGGGTCTGTCGCACTGCTCCAATCCTAACTGAAATCCTGGCAAGGAGAAAGATTAAACCGATCAGAGCAACGTTAAAATACCTCTTCGTTAGCATTACGGCTAGGCTATAATACATCTATTCCAACAACAATACGAACATTTACTTTAACTTTGATCATTAAAAATTGGAAGAAATATCCCAGCATCAAAGATGTTCCCAAAGACAATTATATTCCCTCATCAATCATTTAAAAAAAAAACAGTTACATTTTTATTTTCTCTTCCATTTCTGAAAAAACAGGAAACCCCACATTACTGTGAAGGTCGCTTTCTGTAGGCTTTTCCAAGGAAACTTCACCTTCTGAGCTCATGCAGCTTCAGCCTGTGTTTCTGGAAACCACCCGTTTGACGGTTGTGACTCGAAAAAGTAGAGCTATGGACCAAAAGTTGCCTGTTTGAGTCGTGGCAGGGACAAATGTAGAACTTTAGCTAGACCTAACCCTTTTCCTAACCTTAACCTGATTCTCCTAACCTACTCCTTTAGTTATCCTAGCCTTAACCTAATTCTCCTAACCTACTCCTTTAGTTATCCTAACCTTAACCTAATTCTCCTAACCTACTCCTTTAGTTATCCTAACCTTAACCTAATTCTCCTAACCCACTCCTTTAGTTATCCTAACCTGCTTCTGTCCAACTCCATCTAGCCAAAACCCCTTTTGAAACTGAGTGTGTCTGCCAATCTGGTGCTAACACCCACCCACTGCCCTGGCTGAATGGTATGTAAGGTGGTGGTGATGATGATGATAATGGAGGAGGAGGAGGATGATGATGAGATAACTGGTAAGTTACCACCACCGGACAACTAACTAGGCCTATAAATGTACACTACCGTTCAAAAGTTTGGGGTCACTTAGAAATGTCCTTGTTTTTGAAAGAAAATCACATTATTTTGTCCATTAAAATAACATCAAATTGATCAGAAATACAGTGTAGACATTGTTAATGTTGTAAATGACTATTGTAGCTGGAAACGGCTGATTTTTAATGGAATATCTACATAGGTGTACAGAGGCCCATTATCAGCAACCATCACTCCTGTGTTCCAATGGCACGTTGTGTTAACTAATCCAAGTTTATCATTTTAAAAGGCTAATTGATCATTAGAAAACCCTTTTGGTATTATGTTATCACAGCTGAAAACTGTTGTCCTGATTAAAGAAGCAATAAAACTGGCCTTCTTTAGACTAGTTGAGTATCTGGAGCATCAGCATTTTGTGTGTTCAATTACAGGCTCAAAATAGCCAGAAACAAAGAACTTTCTTCTGAAACTTGTCAGTCTATTCTTGTTCTGAGAAATGAAGGTTATTCCATGTGAGAAATTGCCAAGAAACTGAAGATCTCGTACAACGCTGTGTACTACTCCCTTCACAGAACAGCACAAACTGGCTCGAACCAGAATAGAAAGAGGAGTGGGAGGCCCCGGTGCACAACTGTGCAAGAGGACAAGTACATTAGAGTGTCTAGTTTGAGAAACAGACACCTCACAAGTCCTCAACTGGCAGCTTCATTAAATAGTACCCGCAAAACACCAGTCTCAACGTCAACAGTGAAGAGGCGACTCCGGGATGTTGGCCTTCAAGGCAGAGTTGCAAAGAAAAAGCCATCTCTCAGACTGTCCAATAAAAAGAAAAGATTAACATGGGCAAAAGAACACAGACACTGGACAGAGGAACTCTGCCTAG
This sequence comes from Salvelinus alpinus, assembly GCF_045679555.1. Taxonomy (NCBI): domain Eukaryota; kingdom Metazoa; phylum Chordata; class Actinopteri; order Salmoniformes; family Salmonidae; genus Salvelinus; species Salvelinus alpinus. The sequence continues at coordinate 7,473,240 of NC_092112.1, read as the reverse complement.
AAGGCCAGCATCACGGAGTCGCCTCCTCACTGTTTACATTTACATTTAAGTCATTTAGCAGACGCTCTTATCCAGAGCGACTTACAAATTGGAAAGTTCATACATATTCATACTGTTGACGTTGAGACTGGTGTTTTGCGGGTACTATTTAATGAAGCTGCCAGTTGAGGACTTGTGAGGCGTCTGTTCTCTTCACTGGACAGAGGAACTAGAAGGCCAGCATCCCGGAGTCGCCTCTTCACTGGACAGAGGAACTAGAAGGCCAGCATCCCGGAGTCGCCTCTTCACTGGACAGAGGAACTAGAAGGCCAGCATCCCGGAGTCGCCTCTTCACTGGACAGAGGAACTAGAAGGCCAGCATCCCGGAGTCGCCTCTTCACTGGACAGAGGAACTAGAAGGCCAGCATCCCGGAGTCACCTCTTCACTGGACAGAGGAACTAGAAGGCCAGCATCCCAGAGTCGCCTCTTCACTGGACAGAGGAACTAGAAGGCCAGCATCCCGGAGTCACCTCTTCACTGGACAGAGGAACTAGAAGACCAGCATCCCGGAGTCACCTCTTCACTGAACAGAGGAACTAGAAGGCCAGCATCCCGGAGTCGCCTCTTCACTGGACAGAGGAACTAGAAGGCCAGCATCCCGGAGTCTCCTCTTCACTGGACAGAGGAACTAGAAGGCCAGCATCCCGGAGTCACCTCTTCACTGGACAGAGGAACTAGAAGGCCAGCATCCCGGAGTCGCCTCTTCACTGGACAGAGGAACTAGAAGGCCAGCATCCCGGAGTCGCCTCTTCACTGGACAGAGGAACTAGAAGGCCAGCATCCCGGAGTCACCTCTTCACTGGACAGAGGAACTAGAAGGCCAGTACCCGGAGTCACCTCTTCACTGGACAGAGGAACTAGAAGGCCAGCATCCCGGAGTCACCTCTTCACTGGGCAGAGGAACTAGAAGGCCAGCATCCCGGAGTCGCCTCTTCACTGGACAGAGGAACTAGAAGGCCAGCATCCCGGAGTCGCCTCTTCACTGGACAAAGAAACTAGAAGGCCAGCATCCCGGAGTCACCTCTTCACTGGACAGAGGAACTAGAAGGCCAGCATCCCGGAGTCGCCTCTTCACTGGACAGAGGAACTAGAAGGCCAGCATCCCGGAGTCGCCTCTTCACTGGACAGAGGAACTAGAAGGCCAGCATCCCGGAGTCACCTCTTCACTGGACAGAGGAACTAGAAGGCCAGCATCCCGGAGTCACCTCTTCACTGGACAGAGGAACTAGAAGGCCAGCATCCCGGAGTTGCCTCTTCACTGGACAGAGGAACTAGAAGGCCAGCATCCCGGAGTCACCTCTTCACTGGACAGAGGAACTAGAAGGCCAGCATCCCGGAGTCACCTCTTCACTGTTGCTAGCATTATCAGAGGTTGCCTTGGAGTTCACCAAAAAAAACGTAGATTATTCTGGCTGGAAATGTTACTCCCCTGCCATCTAAAAATGATTGACATGGCAGATTCGGACGGGACTAAAATGACCTAACCTCCCCCAGTAAAACTAATCCTGTCCGAATGGAGTTTATGAGGTTGGAATAATACTGTGACAATGACGATAACGCACTTTTAGTGTTAGAGCTGTTTGAAAAGACCGCGTGAAATTTCAGCTTGACATCACCAGGTGGTATTAGTTGTCAGACCAATAACAAAGAGAGTTTTGCCCTCTGCCAATAACAGATAGTTTTCAGGTTACACGTCTCTCCCAATAGGCCGACAGTCTCAGCAAAATTTCTTGCTCGAGAAATTAAATTTTGCTAAGAGGCTATTTTTTGTTTCTTTTTGACAATTTTATTTTAAACATTCACAGTAAGATACTTCTGTCACGATCGTTATATGGACCAAGATGCAGCGTGGTATGTTTCCATCCTTTTATTTGGAAGAGAAACTTAAAGAACAAAAACAATAACAAACGAACCGTGAAGCTCAGAGCAGTGCTCACAGGCAACTATACCTAGACAAGATCCCACAAAGCACAATGGGGAAAATGGCTGCCTAAATATGATCCCTAATAAGAGACAACGATAAACAGCTGCCTCTGATTGAGAACCATACCAGGCCAACATAGATATCTAATTCCCCTAGATAACCCACCCTTAATCACACCCCGACCTAACCAACATAGAGAATAATCAGCTCAGTATGGTCAGGGTGTGACAACTTCCTTTTATACCCAGAAATGATTTTATATCGAGATAAAAATGACTGCATTGGATCTTTAATCCCTTCTATTCAATAAAAAATATCTGCCAAAACCAGCTACATGTAATGGCTAAGAATTAAGAGTTTAGTTATTGCTTTTTTGTTGTTGCACACTTCAATATTGAGACAGGTTTTAAAAGTCAGGCTTAGGAACAATGACTCAAAAAATGAGATTTGGTGTAACGAGGTCGCAAGCTGTGCATGGAAATTGTATGACAATACCAACACCACACACACATATACACACGCACGCACGCACGCACGCACACACACACACACACACACACACACACACACACACACACACACACACACACACACACACACACACACACACACACACACACACACACACACACACACACACACACACACACACATACACACACACACACATTTACAAACAAAGCCTCCAACCCAGACCCACCTGTGTTCTAGAAGTGTGTGTGCAGCCACACACACACACACACACACCCTTCAAAGGTCAACCCAGCCCTGTGAGCCACCCTGACCACAACACACACATACACAACACCCAGACAGAGACAGCGTTTCAGACGGACCCAGTGACATCACTTTTTTTCCATCACCACTGGCTCAACAAGTTGTGTGTGTGTGGGGGGGGGGGGGGGGGGGGGGGGGTTGAGTTGAGGGAGTGAACGCGTCTGATTCCAGATTGACACCCTATAACCTACATAGGTACACCATCCGAGGCTCTGGTCTATAGTAGTGCACTATATTGGGAATAGGGCTCTGGTCTAAAGTAGTGCACTATATAGGGAATAGGGCCCTGGTCTATAGTAGTGCCACTATATAGGGAATAGGGCCCTGGTCTATAGTAGTACACTACATAGGGAATAAGGCCCTGGTCTATAGTAGTGTACTATATAGGGAATAGGGCCCTATTCTGTGTCTGACAGGGCCATACAGGGTAGATTCTGACTGTCACTGTGTCTGACAAGGCCATACAGGGTAGATTCTGACTGTCACTGTGTCTGACAGGGCCATACAGGGTAGATTCTGACTGTCACTGTGTCTGACAGGGCCATACAGGGTAGATTCTGACTGTCACTGTGTCTGACAGGGCCATACAGGGTAGATTCTGACTGTCACTGTATCTGACAGGGCCATACAGGGTAGATTCTGACTGTCACTGTGTCTGACAGGGCCATACAGGGTAGATTCTGACTGGCACTGTGTCTGACAGGGCAATACAGGGTAGATTCTGACTGTCACTGTGTCTGACAGGGCCATACAGGGTAGATTCTGACTGTCACTGTGTCTGACAGGGCCATACAGGGTAGATTCTGACTGTCACTGTGTCTGACAGGGCAATACAGGGTAGATTCTGACTGTCACTGTGTCTGACAGGGCCATACAGGGTAGATTCTGACTGTCACTGTGTCTGACAGGGCCATACAGGGTAGATTCTGACTGTCACTGTGTCTGACAGGGCCATACAGGGTAGATTCTGACTGTCACTGTGTCTGACAGGGCCATACAGGGTAGATTCTGACTGTCACTGTGTCTGACAGGGCCATACAGGGTAGATTCTCTTGCCCTATGAGTTTAGTTCAACTGTTTTACCTCATCAGAACAGAACTATAAACTGAATTACAAACTGAATTACAAACTGAATTACAAACTGAATTACAAACTGAATTATAAACTGAATTACAGACTGAATTATAGACTGAATTATAAACTGAATTACAAACTGAATTATAGACTGAATTACAAACTGAATTATAGCCTGAATTATAAACTGAATTACAGAATGAATTATAAACTGAATTATAGACTGAATTATAAACTGAATTACAAACTGAATTACAAACTGAATTACAGACTGAATTATAGACTGAATTATAAACTGAATTATAAACTGAATTATAAACTGAATTATAGACTCTCCTCTCCTCTCCTCTCCTCTCCTCTCCTCTCCTCTCCTCTCCTCTCCTCTCCTCTCCTCTCCTCTCCTCTCCTCTCCTCTCCTCTCCTCTCCCTCTCCTCTCACCTACTCTTCTCTCCTCTCCTCTTCCCTCCTCTCCATCTCCCCTCCTCTCCTCCACCCTCTCCCCTTCCCTCTCCTCTCCCCGCCTCTCCTTCCCCATCTCATCTACTCCACCCCCCCCTCCTCTCCTCCTCTCCTATCCCCCCTCTCCTCTCCTCTATTCTCCTCTCCTATCCCCCCTCTCCCCTCCTCTCCTCACCTCTCTCCCCGCTTCTCCTCCCCCATCTCTCCTCGCCACCTCCTCTCCCCTCCACCCCCCCCCCTATCCTCCTCTCTTCGCCTCTACTCTCCTCTCCTCACCTCTCTCCCCTCTTCTCCTCCCCCAGCTCCCCTCCACTTCTCCTCTCCCCTCTCCTCTCCCCTTTCTCCTCCCCTCTTTCTCCTCCCCTCCCCACCTCATCTCCTCGCCCCTCTCCTCCACTCTCCTCTTCCCACCGCTACTCTCCTCCCCCTCTTCTCTTCTCTCCTCTCCTTGCCTCTCCCCTCCTCTCCATCTCCCCTCCTCTCCTCTTCCCTCCCCTCCTCTTCTCCCCCATCTCATCTACTCCACTCTCCTCTCTCCCCTCCCCTCTCCTATCCCCCCTCTCCTCTCCTCTCCCTGCCTCTCCTCCCCCATCTCTCTTCGCCTCCTCCTCTCCTCTCCTCCCCCTCTTCTCCTCCCCCATCTCCTCTCCCCTCCACTTCTCCTCTCCCCGTCTCTCCTCCCCCTTTCTCCTCCCCACCCCTTCTCCTCTCTCCTCAACTCTCCTCTCTCCCCTCCTTCCCTCTATCCTCCTCTCCTCTCCTCTCCTATCCCCCCTCTCCCCTCCACTCTCCTCTCCCCACCGCTACTCTCCTCCCCCTCTTCTCTCCTCTCCTTGCCTCTCCCCTCCTCTCCACTTCCCTCCCCTCCTCTCCTCCTCCATCTCATCTACTCCACTCTCCTCTCTCCCCTCCCCTCTCCTCTCCTATCCCCCCTCTCCTCTCCCCTCCCTCTCCCTGCCTCTCCTCCCCATCTCTCTTCGCCTCCTCCTCTCCTCTCCTCCCCCTCTTCTCCTCCCCCATCTCCTCTCCCCTCCACTTCTTCTCTCCCCGTCTCTCCTCCCCCCTTCTCCTCCCCACCCCTTCTCCTCTCTCCTCCACTCTCCCCTCCTTCCCTCTATCCTCCTCTCCTCTCTTCTCCTCTCCTATCCCCCCTCTCCCCTCCTCTCCTCATCTCTCTCCCTGCCTCTCCTCCCCCATCTCTCCTCCCTACCTCTTCTCTTCTCCTCCCCCCTCTCCTCCCCTCCTCACCTCTCTCCCCTCCTCTCCCCTCCACTTCTCCTCTCCCCTCCTCTCCCCACTGCTACTTTCCCCTCCTCTCCTCTTTTCTCCTCTCCTTCCTTCCTTCCCCTCCCATCCTTTTCCTCACCCCAACCTATGGCATATCTCACAGTAGCTTTGAAAGCCTGACTATAGCTCAAAATCTCAGGGCTAAGAAGTATTCAAATGACCCTACCTGAACACAAAGAGTGCCGCCTTGACAATGGCAGCACTAACCTTTCCAATCGCACTCATGCAAATGACCTCATCCCACTGGCCAGGAGACAGACAGACAGGCTCTGAGCATGCCAGGGCAAACGTTGTGGAACGTTCAGATAGGATGCCTCCTCTATGGCACCCTATTCCCTATATAGTGCACTACTTTAGACCAGAGCCCTATATAGTGCACTACTTTAGACCAGAGCCCTATGGAACCCTATTCCCTATATAGTGCACTAATTTTGTCCAGGGCCCATGGGTGCGATTTGGGACAGAGTCATAGAACTATACCACATAGAATAAACATGCCAAAGTCTAACATGTAAAATAAGGAATTTGGTCAGTTCTAGTCATGACATTTCTATCTGCAGCGGTCCTAATGTGGTAGATTTAACACCAGGTCTGTCTCTGACCCGCTGGAGCTGAGGGAGTTACCTCGGAAGTGTGTGTGTGTGTGTGTGTGTGTGTGTGTGTGTGTGTGTGTGTGTGTGTGTGTGTGTGTGTGTGTGTGTGTGTGTGTGTGTGTGTGTGTGTGTGTGTGTGTGTGTGTGTGTGTGTGTGTGTGTGTGTGTGAGTTAGTCAGAACTTTATCAAGATGTAGTTTTTACTACTGCCCTCTAGGGAGAAGAAAAACACCAGACTTTGACTTTGGCCAATAGAAAAGCCGTGCCTGAGTTGTCTCACAACACACAGGTGGCACTCAGGTGTGTGTGTGCTGCAGGGAAATGTATCCAGGAAACAGGTAGCCATCTTAAGACGAGGGAACTAACTGTAAGTCACTCTGGATAAGCATCTGCTTGATGACTCAAATGTTCATGTATTGTAGGTACAGTATGAGTCACACTATGAAACATTTTTAAAATTTAATTTACATAATTCTGATGCATTTTTTTTTTTATAAACATGATCAGAAAAACACTTTTTTTATGCTGGAATCTAAGCAAAGGCCAAATAAAAGGTAAACGTGTTTAATTAGATTTGTTTAAAAAAAAAGTTTGCTTGTGTCAAACAATCTAACCCTTAACCATAATAGTGTTTTAAAGATGTAAGCTCCCTGATTAATTTCAGGACTAATGAGTAGCTGCCTATAGCCTCTACTATAAAACGGTTTAACGTTTCACTACGTGCGCGGTGTCCACTCCACGCCGCATGCAAAGTTCCGTTCGGTGTGTTGACCCCATCACGCGAGGATGAGTAACCGGGGACAATAGCATGTTTTTTTGGGGGGGGGGGGGGGGGGGGTGACGGTAATTGTAAGTGACCGAGACAGTACGATAGCGTATCGGGAAGAACAACCACTACGAGAAGACACACATTCACACAAGTAAGTGTGCTCATCGGACTCCTCTCTTCTAGGCTGAAGAGACGGGTCTGAGATTAGATCGTGGTTATGTGGGTTTACTAAAACAAACCTGAGTTCTAGTTCTGTGTTGATGAGGAAAAACCGGTTGTCCCAGACTGGCTTGTTTTTAATGGACCTGTAAAAACACATATATAGATAAAATAATATCCACAATGTGACATGAACTGAATCCAGACACGTTGCCTGAGTGATAACGAGAAGACGGGTGCTATCTGAAGGTAATTAACAAAAGCATGTCATTTCACCTCAAAGTGAAAGTGAACGATTTATGGTGACTAATCTCTCATCATTAGGCTACGACAGCACTTTCCCTACTGACATAAAGTCACACACATCATTTACCACTACTTTTCAGAAACTCCCTAATTTTGATCAATAACCCCGATGTGAACTGGCTACAATAGCCTCGTTATAAATAGGTAACTACGATCTAATTATACATAATTATAGACTTGAATGAATCACCTTTCGTGTAATAGAGCATTTTTCCCCTACTGACATGAGACACAAAGAATCGACCACTGCTGTTCGCAAACTCACTTATCATTTTAGGCGTTAGCCTGTCAATACGCGATATGAAATAGGTTACAGTAGCCTAAGAATAGGCTACGACCATGAAGTGACCTGAATGACTCATCGCACGATACAAGAGCACCTTTACCCTTCATTTTAGGACACAGAATGTTTTGTACCACTGCCGTTCAAAAAAAGAAACGCACCAGGCTTAATCATTTTAGGCGTTATCAATACGACGCAACATCGACATGAATAGAGGTAGTAGCCTACTTCGGTAACACGATAAATCATAAAATAACTGTAGTAAGCTAGTATTCAACAGCAGCAGCAGCAGCAACAGGTAGAGAGGAGAAAAATAAACCATTAAGCCGCCTTGCTTCACCTCGCGGTCCAATCAACTCCATGCCAAAACATTAAGTCCACAATTGTTTACATTGTCCTCAGATACAATAACCCCCGTCCCTGTCCACAAATTACTTCTTTTTTTTCCCAACAAGAAAAACGAGAATGAACCTCTTGAAAAGTATCGACAGAGTTTAGCGCGGAAAGGGTAAGGAATACGCGCCTATGTCCGGGCGCCAAACGGAGCGGGTTGCAGGAGGAGGAGGAGGGTGAGGAGGTAGGGAGGAGGAGGGGCTATAGCGGGACTCGTGGCTTTCCGCTCTGTTTACAAGCCTGCATGATCCTTCACTCTTTTAATGTCAACCTGCTCTTTCTTCCTCGGCAGACAGGAGAGACGGTCAGAACAGAACCGCACAGCAGCGCTCAGAGAGGACACGGACATAGAGTTGCTCTCTACAGATACCTTCGCATGGCTAGGCGGCCAAGACACAGGTAGAATAACTACAAATACTACACTACAGAAGCTGGTATCTGGGCTTTTAGATGGACTATCATTTAATTTATCTTTGTCTCTCACTCTTTGTCTCTCAACAACTGCGTTAAAATTATGTTTTGATTTCCTCCATGTGGATTGTTGCGGTTGGAGTTAGAAGTTGTTTAAACACGTTATTTTGTGCTGCTAAGAGAGAGAGAGATTTAATTTTTGAGAGGATCCGTAGTTTTGTTCTGTCTTGCTCAGATAACAGGTGTCATCTGGCATGTGTTCGCCTCACGCTCCTTCACTGCACTAGTGATGACACTCTCTCTTACACACGCTCTCTCTCTTTTCTCTCTTTCTCTCTTTCTCTCTCTCTCTTTCTTTCTTTCTTTCTTTCTTTCTTTCTTTCTCTCTATCTCTCTCTCTCTCTCTCTCTCTCTCTCTCTCTCTCTCTCTCTCTCTCTCTCTCTCTCTCTCTCTCTCTCTTTCTCTTTCTCTTTCTCTCTGTCTCTCTGTCTCTTTCTTTCTTTCTTTCTTTCTTTCTTTCTTTCTTTCTTTCTTTCTTTCTTTCTCTCTCTCTCTCTCTCTCTCTCTCTCTCTCTCTCTGTCTCTCTCTCTCTTTCTTTCTTTCTTTCTTTCTTTCTTTCTTTCTTTCTTTCTTTCTTTCTTTCTTTCTTTCTTTCTTTCTTTCTTTCTTTCTTTCTTTCTTTCTTTCTCTCTCTCTCTCTCTCTCTCTCTCTCTCTCTCTCTCTCTCTCTCTCTCTCTCTCTCTCTCTCTCTTTCTCTCTCTCTCTCTCTCTCTCTCTCTCTCTCTCTCTCTCTCTCTCTCTCTCTCTCTCTCTCTCTCTCTCTCTTTCTCTCTCTCTCTCTCTCTCTCTCTCTCTCTCTCTCTCTCTCTCTTGCCCTCTCTCTCTCTTGCCCTCTCTCTCTCTCTCTTTCTCTCTCTATCTCTCTCTCTCTTTCAATCTCTCTCTCATTTCACACACCGCAAAATATCTAATTAATTCCGTGAGGCGGGTGCTAATTCTGCCTCGGTGCCGACCCAGCACGGTGCTTAATGTTGTTGTATTCTTATCAAATTGACTTTGTTGTTGCCAAGTGTTGTAGGATACAGTGGGTTGTTAAAATAAGGCTGGTTGGCTTGGTGGCTGTGTTAGATCCTGTGCTTGTAATATGCTAAGGAAAGCAGAATTAAAAAACAAAATTAAAAAATACAATATTTTCCATACCGCTTCACTATTTTCTACACTGTAGAAACATCAAAACGATCAAACATGTAATCATGTAGAAACAAATCAAAATATATTTTATATTTTATATTTGAGATTCTTCAAAGTAGCCACCCTTTGCCTTGATGACAGTTTTTGCCATTCTCTCAACCAGCTTCATGAGGAATGCTTTTCCAAGAGTCTTGAAGGAGTTCCCACATATGCTGAGCACTTGTTGGCTGCTTTTCCTTCAGCAGCAAAGCATTCCCACTCCATCACATCTTCTCCTCCATGCTTCACAGTGCGATCCACACATGCGGAGATCATCCGTTCACCTACACAAATACACTGCAGTTGGATTCAAAAATCTCACATTTGGACTCATCAGACCAAAGGACAGATTTCCACCAGTCTAATGTCCATTGCTCGTGTTTCTTCTTCTTATTGGTGTCCTTAAAGTAGTGGTTTCTTTGCAGCAATTTGACCCTGAAGGCCTGATTCACGCAGTCTCCTCTGATCAGTTGATGTTGAGATGTGTCTGTTACTTGAACTCTGTGAAGCATTTATTTGGGCTGCAATCTGAGGCTGGTAACTCTAATGAACTTATCCTCTGCAGCAGAGGTAACTCTGGGTCTTCCTTTCCTGTGGCGGTCCTCATGAGAGCCAGTTTCATCATAGCGCTTGATGGTTTTTGCGACTGCACTTGAAGAAACTTTAAAAGTTCTTGACATTTTCCGTATTGACTGATCTTCATGTCTTAAAGTAATGATCGACTGTCGTTTCTCTTTGCTTATTTGAACTGTTCTTGCCGTAATATGGGCTTGGTATTTTACTAAATGGGGCTATCTTCTGTATGCCATCCCTACCCTGTCACAACTGATTGGCTCAAACTCATTAAGAAGAAAAGAAATTCCACAAATTACTTTTAACAAGGCACACCTGTTAATTGAAATGCATTCCAGGTGACTACCTGATGGAGCTGGTTGACAGAATGCCAAGAGTGTTGAAAGCTGTCATCAAGGCAGAGGGTGGCTACTTTGAAGAATTTCAATTTTAAAATATATTTGGATTAGATTAACACTTTTTTGGTTACTAAATGACTCCATATATGTTATTACATAGTTATGATGTAATCATCCCGGAGTCGCCTCTTCACTGTTGACGTTGAGACTGGTGTTTTGAGGGTACTATTTAAAGAAGCTGCCAGTTGAGGACTTGTGAGGCGTCTGTTTCTCAAACTACGAGATCTTCAGTTTCTTGGCAATTTCTCACATGGAACAGCCTTCATGTCTCAGAACAAGAATAGACTGACAAGTTTCAGAAGAAAGTTCTTTGTTTCTGGCCATTTTGAGCCTGTAATCGAATCCACAAATGCTGATGCTCCAGATACTCAACTAGTCTAAAGAAGGCCAGTTTTATTGCTTCTTTAATCAGAAAGACATTTTTCACCTGTGATAACATAATACCAAAAGGGTTTTCTAATGATCAATTAGCCTTTTAAAATGATAAACTTGGATTAGCTAACACAACGTGCCATTGGAACACAGGAGTGATGGTTGCTGATAATGGGCCTCTGTACGCCTATGTAGATATTCCATTAAAAATCTGCCGTTTCCAGCTACAATAGTCATTTACAACATTAACAATGTCTACACTGTATTTCTCATCAATTTGATGTTATTTTAATGGATAAACAAAGTGACCCCAAACTTTTGAACGGTAGTGTACATCTCGGTTCCGTATGAATGAATCTAAGCTAGGCTTTTTTAAAACAATTATGCCCAGGAGATATGATCATTTACCAGGGAGATTCTGTAATTATCTTCCACCAATTATGGTAAAGGTTGATATACAGTAGAGGCTATCTTATCCATTATACTGTAGTAAACACACACAATGGGTCACTGTTCTATAGTAAACACACACCGTGGGTCACTGTTCTGTAGTAAACACACACCGTGGGTCACTGTTCTGTAGTAAACACACACCGTGGGTCACTGTTCTGCTCTAGTAGTAAACACACACCGTGGGTCACTGTTCTGTAGTAAACACACACCGTGGGTTACTGTTCTGCTCTATACTGTAGTAAACACACACCGTGGGTTACTGTTCTGCTCTATACTGTAGTAAACACACACCGTGGGTTACTGTTCTGCTCTATACTGTAGTAAACACACACCGTGGGTTACTGTTCTGCTCTATACTGTAGTAAACACACACCGTGGGTCACTGTTCTGCTCTATACTGTAGTAAACACACACCGTGGGTTACTGTTCTGCTCTATACTGTAGTAAACACACACCGTGGGTTACTGTTCTGCTCTATACTGTAGTAAACACACACCGTGGGTTACTGTTCTGCTCTATACTGTAGTAAACACACACCGTGGGTCACTGTTCTGCTCTATACTGTAGTAAACACACACCGTGGGTCACTGTTCTGCTCTATACTGTAGTAAACACACACCGTGGGTTACTGTTCTGCTCTATACTGTAGTAAACACACACCGTGGGTTACTGTTCTGCTCTATACTGTAGTAAACACACACCGTGGGTTACTGTTCTGCTCTATACTGTAGTAAACACACACCGTGGGTTACTGTTCTGCTCTATACTATAGTAAACACACACCGTGGGTCACTGTTCTGCTCTATACTGTAGTAAACACACACCGTGGGTTACTGTTCTGCTCTATACTGTAGTAAACACACACCGTGGGTCACTGTTCTGCTCTATACTGTAGTAAACACACACCGTGGGTCACTGTTCTGCTCTATACTGTAGTAAACACACACCGTGGGTTACTGTTCTGCTCTATACTGTAGTAAACACACACCGTGGGTTACTGTTCTGCTCTATACTGTAGTAAACACACACCGTGGGTTACTGTTCTGCTCTATACTGTAGTAAACACACACCGTGGGTTACTGTTCTGCTCTATACTGTAGTAAACACACACCGTGGGTCACTGTTCTGCTCTATACTGTAGTAAACACACACCGTGGGTCACTGTTCTGTAGTAAACACACACCGTGGGTCACTGTTCTGCTCTAGTAGTAAACACACACCGTGGGTTACTGTTCTGCTCTATACTGTAGTAAACACACACCGTGGGTCACTGTTCTGCTCTATACTGTAGTAAACACACACCGTGGGTTACTGTTCTGCTCTATACTGTAGTAAACACACACCGTGGGTTACTGTTCTGCTCTATACTGTAGTAAACACACACCGTGGGTTACTGTTCTGCTCTATACTGTAGTAAACACACACCGTGGGTCACTGTTCTGCTCTATACTGTAGTAAACACACACCGTGGGTCACTGTTCTGCTCTATACTGTAGTAAACACACACCGTGGGTCACTGTTCTGCTCTATACTGTAGTAAACACACACCGTGGGTTACTGTTCTGTAGTAAACACACACCGTGGGTCACTGTTCTGCTCTATACTGTAGTAAACACACACCGTGGGTTACTGTTCTGCTCTATACTATAGTAAACACACACCGTAGGTTACTGTTCTGCTCTATACTGTAGTAAACACACACCGTGGGTCACTGTTCTGCTCTATACTGTAGTAAACACACACCGTGGGTTACTGTTCTGCTCTATACTGTAGTAAACACACACCGTGGGTCACTGTTCTGCTCTATACTGTAGTAAACACACACCGTGGGTTACTGTTCTGCTCTATACTGTAGTAAACACACACCGTGGGTCACTGTTCTGCTCTATACTGTAGTAAACACACACCGTGGGTTACTGTTCTGTAGTAAACACACACCGTGGGTCACTGTTCTGCTCTATACTGTAGTAAACACACACCGTGGGTTACTGTTCTGCTCTATACTATAGTAAACACACACCGTGGGTTACTGTTCTGCTCTATACTGTAGTAAACACACACCATGGGTCACTGTTCTGCTCTATACTGTAGTAAACACACACCGTGGGTTACTGTTCTGCTCTATACTGTAGTAAACACACACCATGGGTCACTGTTCTGCTCTATACTGTAGTAAACACACACCGTGGGTTACTGTTCTGCTCTATACTGTAGTAAACACACACCGTGGGTTACTGTTCTGCTCTATACTGTAGTAAACACACACCATGGGTCACTGTTCTGCTCTATACTGTAGTAAACACACACCGTGGGTTACTGTTCTGTAGTAAACACACACCGTAGGTTACTGTTCTGCTCTATACTGTAGTAAACACACACCGTGGGTCACTGTTCTGCTCTATACTGTAGTAAACACACACCGTGGGTTACTGTTCTGCTCTATACTGTAGTAAACACACACCGTGGGTCACTGTTCTGCTCTATACTGTAGTAAACACACACCGTGGGTTACTGTTCTGCTCTATACTGTAGTAAACACACACCATGGGTCACTGTTCTGCTCTATACTGTAGTAAACACACACCGTGGGTTACTGTTCTGCTCTATACTGTAGTAAACACACACCGTGGGTCACTGTTCTGCTCTATACTGTAGTAAACACACACCGTGGGTTACTGTTCTGCTCTATACTGTAGTAAACACACACCGTGGGTTACTGTTCTGCTCTATACTGTAGTAAACACACACCGTGGGTTACTGTTCTGCTCTATACTGTAGTAAACACACACCGTGGGTTACTGTTCTGCTCTATACTGTAGTAAACACACACCATGGGTCACTGTTCTGCTCTATACTGTAGTAAACACACACCGTGGGTCACTGTTCTGCTCTATACTGTAGTAAACACACACCGTGGGTTACTGTTCTGTAGTAAACACACACCGTGGGTCACTGTTCTGCTCTATACTGTAGTAAACACACACCGTGGGTCACTGTTCTGCTCTATACTGTAGTAAACACACACCGTGGGTTACTGTTCTGCTCTATACTGTAGTAAACACACACCGTGGGTTACTGTTCTGCTCTATACTGTAGTAAACACACACCGTGGGTCACTGTTCTGCTCTATACTGTAGTAAACACACACCGTGGGTTACTGTTCTGCTCTATACTGTAGTAAACACACACCGTGGGTCACTGTTCTGTAGTAAACACACACCGTGGGTCACTGTTCTGTAGTAAACACACACCGTGGGTTACTGTTCTGCTCTATACTGTAGTAAACACACACCGTGGGTTACTGTTCTGCTCTATACTGTAGTAAACACACACCATGGGTCACTGTTCTGCTCTATACTGTAGTAAACACACACCGTGGGTTACTGTTCTGCTCTATACTGTAGTAAACACACACCGTGGGTCACTGTTCTGTAGTAAACACACACCGTAGGTTACTGTTCTGCTCTATACTGTAGTAAACACACACCGTGGGTCACTGTTCTGCTCTATACTGTAGTAAACACACACCATGGGTTACTGTTCTGCTCTATACTGTAGTAAACACACACCGTGGGTTACTGTTCTGCTCTATACTGTAGTAAACACACACCGTGGGTCACTGTTCTGCTCTATACTGTAGTAAACACACACCGTGGGTTACTGTTCTGCTCTATACTGTAGTAAACACACACCGTGGGTTACTGTTCTGCTCTATACTGTAGTAAACACACACCGTGGGTCACTGTTCTGCTCTATACTGTAGTAAACACACACCGTGGGTTACTGTTCTGCTCTATACTGTAGTAAACACACACCGTGGGTTACTGTTCTGCTCTATTCTGTAGTAAACACACACCGTGGGTCACTGTTCTGCTCTATACTATAGTAAACACACACCGTGGGTTACTGTTCTGTAGTAAACACACACCGTGGGTCACTGTTCTGCTCTATACTATAGTAAACACACACCGTGGGTTACTGTTCTGTAGTAAACACACACCGTGGGTTACTGTTCTGCTCTATACTGTAGTAAACACACACCGTGGGTCACTGTTCTGCTCTATACTGTAGTAAACACACACCGTGGGTTACTGTTCTGTAGTAAACACACACCGTGGGTTACTGTTCTGTAGTAAACACACACCGTGGGTCACTGTTCTGCTCTATACTGTAGTAAACACACACCGTGGGTCACTGTTCTGTAGTAAACACACACCGTGGGTCACTGTTCTGCTCTATACTGTAGTAAACACACACCGTGGGTTACTGTTCTGCTCTATACTGTAGTAAACACACACCGTGGGTCACTGTTCTGCTCTATACTGTAGTAAACACACACCGTGGGTCACTGTTCTGCTCTATACTGTAGTAAACACACACCGTGGGTCACTGTTCTGCTCTATACTGTAGTAAACACACACCGTGGGTTACTGTTCTGCTCTATACTGTAGTAAACACACACCGTGGGTTACTGTTCTGCTCTATACTGTAGTAAACACACACCGTGGGTTACTGTTCTGCTCTATACTGTAGTAAACACACACCGTGGGTCACTGTTCTGCTCTATACTGTAGTAAACACACACCGTGGGTTACTGTTCTGTAGTAAACACACACCGTGGGTTACTGTTCTGCTCTATACTGTAGTAAACACACACCGTGGGTTACTGTTCTGCTCTATACTGTAGTAAACACACACCGTGGGTTACTGTTCTGCTCTATACTGTAGTAAACACACACCGTGGGTTACTGTTCTGCTCTATACTGTAGTAAACACACACCGTGGGTTACTGTTCTGCTCTATACTGTAGTAAACACACACCGTGGGTTACTGTTCTGCTCTATTCTGTAGTAAACACACACCGTGGGTCACTGTTCTGCTCTATACTGTAGTAAACACACACCGTGGGTTACTGTTCTGCTCTATACTGTAGTAAACACACACCGTGGGTTACTGTTCTGCTCTATACTGTAGTAAACACACACCGTGGGTTACTGTTCTGCTCTATACTGTAGTAAACACACACCGTGGGTCACTGTTCTGCTCTATACTGTAGTAAACACACACCGTGGGTTACTGTTCTGCTCTATTCTGTAGTAAACACACACCGTGGGTTACTGTTCTGCTCTATACTGTAGTAAACACACACCGTGGGTTACTGTTCTGCTCTATACTGTAGTAAACACACACCGTGGGTTACTGTTCTGCTCTATACTGTAGTAAACACACACCGTGGGTTACTGTTCTGCTCTATACTGTAGTAAACACACACCGTGGGTTACTGTTCTGCTCTATACTGTAGTAAACACACACCGTGGGTTACTGTTCTGCTCTATACTGTAGTAAACACACACCGTGGGTTACTGTTCTGCTCTATACTGTAGTAAACACACACCGTGGGTTACTGTTCTGCTCTATACTGTAGTAAACACACACCGTGGGTTACTGTTCTGCTCTATACTGTAGTAAACACACACCGTGGGTCACTGTTCTGCTCTATACTGTAGTAAACACACACCGTGGGTTACTGTTCTGTAGTAAACACACACCGTGGGTTACTGTTCTGTAGTAAACACACACCGTGGGTTACTGTTCTGCTCTATACTGTAGTAAACACACACCGTGGGTCACTGTTCTGCTCTATACTGTAGTAAACACACACCGTGGGTTACTGTTCTGCTCTATACTGTAGTAAACACACACCGTGGGTCACTGTTCTGCTCTATACTGTAGTAAACACACACCGTGGGTTACTGTTCTGCTCTATACTGTAGTAAACACACACCGTGGGTTACTGTTCTGCTCTATACTGTAGTAAACACACACCGTGGGTCACTGTTCTGCTCTATACTGTAGTAAACACACACCGTGGGTTACTGTTCTGCTCTATACTGTAGTAAACACACACCGTGGGTCACTGTTCTGCTCTATACTGTAGTAAACACACACCGTGGGTCACTGTTCTGCTCTATACTGTAGTAAACACACACCGTGGGTCACTGTTCTGCTCTATACTGTAGTAAACACACACCGTGGGTTACTGTTCTGCTCTATACTGTAGTAAACACACACCGTGGGTCACTGTTCTATAGTAAACACACACCGTGGGTCACTGTTCTATAGTAAACACACACCGTGGGTCACTGTTCTATAGTAAACACACACCGTGGGTTACTGTTCTGCTCTATACTGTAGTAAACACACACCGTGGGTTACTGTTCTGTAGTAAACACACACCGTGGGTTACTGTTCTGCTCTATACTGTAGTAAACACACACCGTGGGTCACTGTTCTGCTCTATACTGTAGTAAACACACACCGTGGGTTACTGTTCTGCTCTATACTGTAGTAAACACACACCGTGGGTTACTGTTCTGCTCTATACTGTAGTAAACACACACCGTGGGTTACTGTTCTGCTCTATACTGTAGTAAACACACACCATGGGTTACTGTTCTGCTCTATACTGTAGTAAACACACACCGTGGGTCACTGTTCTGCTCTATACTGTAGTAAACACACACCGTGGGTCACTGTTCTGCTCTATACTGTAGTAAACACACACCGTGGGTTACTGTTCTGCTCTAGTAGTAAACACACACCGTGGGTCACTGTTCTGCTCTATACTGTAGTAAACACACACCGTGGGTCACTGTTCTGTAGTAAACACACACCGTGGGTCACTGTTCTGCTCTATACTGTAGTAAACACACACCATGGGTTACTGTTCTGCTCTATACTGTAGTAAACACACACCGTGGGTCACTGTTCTGCTCTATACTGTAGTAAACACACACCATGGGTTACTGTTCTGCTCTATACTGTAGTAAACACACACCGTGGGTTACTGTTCTGCTCTATACTGTAGTAAACACACACCGTGGGTCACTGTTCTGCTCTATACTGTAGTAAACACACACCGTGGGTTACTGTTCTGCTCTATACTGTAGTAAACACACACCGTGGGTTACTGTTCTGCTCTATACTGTAGTAAACACACACCGTGGGTCACTGTTCTGCTCTAGTAGTAAACACACACCGTGGGTTACTGTTCTGCTCTATACTGTAGTAAACACACACCGTGGGTCACTGTTCTGCTCTATACTGTAGTAAACACACACCGTGGGTTACTGTTCTGCTCTATACTGTAGTAAACACACACCGTGGGTCACTGTTCTGTAGTAAACACACACCGTGGGTCACTGTTCTGCTCTATACTGTAGTAAACACACACCGTGGGTCACTGTTCTGCTCTAGTAGTAAACACACACCGTGGGTCACTGTTCTGCTCTATACTGTAGTAAACACACACCGTGGGTTACTGTTCTGCTCTATACTGTAGTAAACACACACCGTGGGTTACTGTTCTGCTCTATACTGTAGTAAACACACACCGTGGGTTACTGTTCTGCTCTATACTGTAGTAAACACACACCGTGGGTTACTGTTCTGCTCTATACTGTAGTAAACACACACCGTGGGTCACTGTTCTGCTCTATACTGTAGTAAACACACACCGTGGGTTACTGTTCTGCTCTATACTGTAGTAAACACACACCGTGGGTCACTGTTCTGCTCTATACTGTAGTAAACACACACCGTGGGTTACTGTTCTGCTCTATACTATAGTAAACACACACCGTGGGTCACTGTTCTATAGTAAACACACACCGTGGGTCACTGTTCTGTAGTAAACACACACCGTGGGTCACTGTTCTGCTCTATACTGTAGTAAACACACACCGTGGGTTACTGTTCTGCTCTATACTATAGTAAACACACACCGTGGGTCACTGTTCTGCTCTATACTGTAGTAAACACACACCGTGGGTCACTGTTCTGCTCTATACTGTAGTAAACACACACCGTGGGTTACTGTTCTGCTCTATACTGTAGTAAACACACACCGTGGGTTACTGTTCTGCTCTATACTGTAGTAAACACACACCGTGGGTTACTGTTCTGCTCTATACTGTAGTAAACACACACCGTGGGTTACTGTTCTATAGTAAACACACACCGTGGGTCACTGTTCTGCTCTATACTGTAGTAAACACACACCGTGGGTCACTGTTCTGCTCTATACTGTAGTAAACACACACCGTGGGTTACTGTTCTGCTCTATACTGTAGTAAACACACACCGTGGGTTACTGTTCTGCTCTATACTGTAGTAAACACACACCGTGGGTTACTGTTCTGCTCTATACTGTAGTAAACACACACCGTGGGTTACTGTTCTATAGTAAACACACACCGTGGGTCACTGTTCTATAGTAAACACACACCGTGGGTTACTGTTCTGCTCTAGTAGTAAACACACACCGTCTGGCATCTTATTGGCTCTGGGGTGGAGGTGATATTGTTTATCTGTGTGTGTGTGTGTGTGTGTGTGTGTGTGTGTGTGTGTGTGTGTGTGTGTGTGTGTGTGTGTGTGTGTGTGTGTGTGTGTGTGTGTGTGTGTGTGTGTGTGTGTGTGTGTGTGTGTGTGTGTGTGTGTGTATATGTGTGTGTGTGTGTGTGCTGCTCTGATGATACCTGAAGCAGGTCTGAACATGCCAGGACCAAGGCAGGGTCATGTTAATATGATCAGTTGTTCCTGTACCTGCCGTGCCAGATCACCTGGGGTTTCTGTGGTAACCAACAACACCACAACCAGTTTGTCAGAGTGTGTGTGTTTGGAGAGTGTGTGTGTGTGTTTGGAGAGTGTGTGTGTTCGCTTGTATAGACTGACTGCACCCAACCCTGCTAGAACGACTGGTTCTGTTACCTTGTTACCACTCTACCCTGTTAGAATGACTGGTTCTGTTACCCTGTTACCACTCTACACTGCTAGAATGACTGGTTCTGTTACCCTGTTACCACCCTACCCTGTTAGAATGACTGGTTATGTTACCCTGTTACCACTCTACCCTGCTAGAATGACTGGTTCTGTTACCCTGTTACCACCCTACCCTGTTAGAATGACTGGTTCTGTTACCCTGTTACCACTCTACACTGCTAGAATGACTGGTTCTGTTACCCTGTTACCACCCTACCCTGTTAGAATGACTGGTTCTGTTACCCTGTTACCACTCTACCCTGCTAGAATGACTGGTTCTGTTACCCTGTTACCACCCTACACTGCTAGAATGACTGGTTCTGTTACCACCCTACCCTGTTAGAGTGACTGGTTCTGTTACCCTGTTACCACTCTACCCTGTTAGAATGACTGGTTCTGTTACCACTCTACCCTGCTAGAATGACTGGTTCTGTTACCCTGTTACCACTCTACCCTGCTAGAATGACTGGTTCTGTTATCCTGTTACCACCCTACTCTGCTAGAATGACTGGTTCTGTTACCCTGTTACCCCTCTACCCTGCTAGAATGACAGGTTCTGTTACCCTGTTACCACCCTACCCTGTTAGAATGACTGGTTCTGTTACCCTGTTACCACTCTACCCTGTTAGAATGACAGGTTCTGTTACCCTTTTACCACTCTACCCTGTTAGAATGACTGGTTCTGTTACCCTGTTACCACTCTACCCTGCTAGAATGACTGGTTCTGTTACCCTGTTACCACTCTACCCTGTTAGAATGACTGATTCTGTTACCCTGTTACCACCCTTCCCTGTTAGAATGACTGGTTCTGTTACCCTGTTACCCCTCTACCCTGCTAGAATGACTGGTTCTGTTACCCTGCTACCCCTCTACCCTGCTAGAATGACTGGTTCTGTTACCCCTCTACATTTACATTTTACATTACATTTAAGTCATTTAGCAGACGCTCTTATCCAGAGCGACTTACAAATTGGTGCATTCACCTTATGATATCCAGTGGAACAACCACTTTACAATAGTGCATCTAACTCTTTTAAGGGGGAGGGGGGGGTTAGGAGGATTACTTTATCCTATCCTAGGTATTCCTTAAAGAGGTGGGGTTTCAGGTGTCTCCGGAAGGTGGTGATTGACTCCGCTGACCTGGCGTCGTGAGGGAGTTTGTTCCACCATTGGGGTGCCAGAGCAGCGAACAGTTTTGACTGGGCTGAGCGGGAACTGTACTTCCTCAGAGGTAGGGAGGCGAGCAGGCCAGAGGTGGATGAACGCAGTGCCCTTGTGTGGGTGTAGGGCCTGATCAGAGCCTGAAGGTACGGAGGTGCCGTTCCCCTCACAGCTCCGTAGGCAAGCACCATGGTCTTGTAGCGGATGCGAGCTTCAACTGGAAGCCAGTGGAGAGAGCGGAGGAGCGGGGTGACGTGAGAGAACTTGGGAAGGTTGAACACCAGACGGGCTGCGGCGTTCTGGATGAGTTGTAGGGGTTTAATGGCACAGGCAGGGAGCCCAGCCAACAGCGAGTTGCAGTAATCCAGACGGGAGATGACAAGTGCCTGGATTAGGACCTGCGCCGCTTCCTGTGTGAGGCAGGGTCGTACTCTGCGAATGTTGTAGAGCATGAACTTACAGGAACGGGTCACCGCCTTGATGTGAGTTGAGAACGACAGGGTGTTGTCCAGGATCACGCCAAGGTTCTTAGCGCTCTGGGAGGAGGACACAATGGAGTTGTCAACCGTGATGGCGAGATCATGGAACGGGCAGTCCTTCCCCGGGAGGAAGAGCAGCTCCGTCTTGCCGAGGTTCAGCTTGAGGTGGTGGTCCGTCATCCACACTGATATGTCTGCCAGACATGCAGAGATGCGATTCGCCACCTGGTTATCAGAGGGGGGAAAGGAGAAGATTAATTGTGTGTCGTCTGCATAGCAATGATAGGAGAGGCCATGTGAGGATATGACAGAGCCAAGTGACTTGGTGTATAGCGAGAATAGGAGAGGGCCTAGAACAGAGCCCTGGGGGACACCAGTGGTGAGAGCACGTGGTGCGGAGACAGATTCTCGCCACGCCACCTGGTAGGAGCGACCTGTCAGGTAGGACGCAATCCAAGCGTGGGCCGCGCCGGAGATGCCCAGCTCGGAGAGGGTGGAGAGGAGGATCTGATGGTTCACAGTATCAAAGGCAGCCGATAGGTCTAGAAGGATGAGAGCAGAGGAGAGAGAGTTAGCTTTAGCAGTGCGGAGCGCCTCCGTGACACAGAGAAGAGCAGTCTCAGTTGAATGACTAGTCTTGAAACCTGACTGATTTGGATCAAGAAGGTCATTCTGAGAGAGATAGCAGGAGAGCTGGCCAAGGACGGCACGTTCAAGAGTTTTGGAGAGAAAAGAAAGAAGGGATACTGGTCTGTAGTTGTTGACATCGGAGGGATCGAGTGTAGGTTTTTTCAGAAGGGGTGCAACTCTCGCTCTCTTGAAGACGGAAGGGACGTAGCCAGCGGTCAAGGATGAGTTGATGAGCGAGGTGAGGTAAGGGAGAAGGTCTCCGGAAATGGTCTGGAGAAGAGAGGAGGGGATAGGGTCAAGCGGGCAGGTTGTTGGGCGGCCGGCCGTCACAAGACGCGAGATTTCATCTGGAGAGAGAGGGGAGAAAGAGGTCAAAGCACAGGGTAGGGCAGTGTGAGCAGAACCAGCGGTGTCGTTTGACTTAGCAAACGAGGATCGGATGTCGTCGACCTTCTTTTCAAAATGGTTGACGAAGTCATCCGCAGAGAGGGAGGAGGGGGGAGGAGGGGGAGGAGGATTCAGGAGGGAGGAGAAGGTGGCAAAGAGCTTCCTAGGGTTAGAGGCAGATGCTTGGAATTTAGAGTGGTAGAAAGTGGCTTTAGCAGCAGAGACAGAAGAGGAGAATGTAGAGAGGAGGGAGTGAAAGGATGCCAGGTCCGCAGGGAGGCGAGTTTTCCTCCATTTCCGCTCGGCTGCCCGGAGCCCTGTTCTGTGAGCTCGCAGTGAGTCGTCGAGCCACGGAGCAGGAGGGGAGGACCGAGCCGGCCTGGAGGATAGGGGACATAGAGAGTCAAAGGATGCAGAAAGGGAGGAGAGGAGGGTTGAGGAGGCAGAATCAGGAGATAGGTTGGAGAAGGTTTGAGCAGAGGGAAGAGATGATAGGATGGAAGAGGAGAGAGTAGCGGGGGAGAGAGAGCGAAGGTTGGGACGGCGCGATACCATCCGAGTAGGGGCAGTGTGGGAAGTGTTGGATGAGAGCGAGAGGGAAAAGGATACAAGATAGTGGTCGGAGACTTGGAGGGGAGTTGCAGTGAGATTAGTGGAAGAACAGCATCTAGTAAAGATGAGGTCAAGCGTATTGCCTGCCTTGTGAGTAGGGGGGGAAGGTGAGAGGGTGAGGTCAAAAGAGGAGAGGAGTGGAAAGAAGGAGGCAGAGAGGAATGAGTCAAAGGTAGACGTGGGGAGGTTAAAGTCACCCAGAACTGTGAGAGGTGAGCCATCCTCAGGAAAGGAACTTATCAGGGCGTCAAGCTCATTGATGAACTCTCCAAGGGAACCTGGAGGGCGATAAATGATAAGGATGTTAAGCTTGAAAGGGCTGGTAACTGTGACAGCATGGAATTCAAAGGAGGCGATAGACAGATGGGTCAGGGGAGAAAGAGAGAATGTCCACTTGGGAGAGATGAGGATCCCAGTGCCACCGCCCCGCTGACCAGAAGCTCTCGGGGTGTGCGAGAACACGTGGGCAGACGAGGCGAGAGCAGTAGGAGTAGCAGTGTTGTCAGTGGTAATCCATGTTTCCGTCAGTGCCAAGAAGTCGAGGGACTGGAGGGACGCATAGGCTGAGATGAACTCTGCCTTGTTGGCCGCAGATCGGCAGTTCCAGAGGCTGCCGGAGACCTGGAACTCCACGTGGGTCGTGCGCGCTGGAACCACCAGGTTAGAATGGCAGCGGCCACGCGGTGTGCAGCGTTTGTATGGTCTGTGCAGAGAGGAGAGAAGAGGGATAGACAGACACATAGTTGACAGGCTACAGAAGAGGCTACGCTAATGCAAAGGAGATTAGAATGACAAGTGGACTACACGTCTCGAATGTTCAGGAAGTTAAGCTTACGTTGCAAAAATAAAATAAAATCTTATTGACTAAAATGATATAGTACTGCTGGCGGTGAAGTAGGCTGGCTAGCAGTGGCTGCGTTGTTGACTTTGTTTGAACGTGTAGCTGGCTAGGTAACCTCTAACTGGCTAGGTAACCTCGACAATTTCTCAAAACTACACAATTATCTTGGATACAAGGACAGCAAAGACAACTATGTAGCTAGCTAACACTACGCTAATCAAGTCGTTCCGTTGTAATGTAAGTTGTAATGTGAGTTTCTACAGTGCTGCTATTCGGTAGAAGTTGGCTAGCTAGCAGTGTTAGCTAGCAGTGTTGACTAGGTAGGAGACGGGAGCGCAGCGCGGCGGACGAAAATAGCTGGCTAGTTAACCGAATAATTACTCTAACCAACTCTAAGCTACACAATTATCTTAGATACAAAGATAGCAAAGACAACTATGTAGCCAGCTACCACTACACTAATCAAGTCGTTCCGTTGTAATGTAATCGTTTCTCCAGTGCTGCTATGCTGCTATGCTGCTGCTATTCGGTGGCTAGCTGGCTAGCTAGCAGTGTTGACTACGTTACGTACGTTCGGTCGAAAATAGCTGGCTAGCGAACCTCAATAACTACACAAATATCTTTGATACAAAGACGGCTATGTAGCTAGCTAAGATCAAACAAATCAAACCGTTGTACTGTAATGAAAATGAAAATGGTAAAACTACCTGTGGAGCGAAGCGGAATTGCGACTGCACGCTCCCACCCGGAAGTATGACTGGTTCTGTTACCCTGTTACCACTCTACCCTGTTAGAATGACAGGTTCTGTTACCCTGTTACCACTCTACCCTGATACAATGACTGGTTCTGTTACCCTGTTACCCCTCTACCCTGTTAGAATGACTGGTTCTGTTACCACTCTACCCTGCTAGAATGACTGGTTCTGTTACCCTGTTACCACTCTACCCTGTTAGAATGACAGGTTCTGTTACCCCTCTACCCTGTTAGATTGACTGGTTCTGTTACCACTCTACCCTGCTAGAATGACAGGTTCTGTTACCCTTCTACCACCCTACCCTGCTAGAATGACAGGTTATGTTACCCTGTTACCACTCTACCCTGTTAGAATGACAGGTTCTGTTACCCTGTTACCCCTCTACCCTGTTAGAATGACAGGTTCTGTTACCCTGTTACCCCTCTACCCTGTTAGAATGACAGGTTCTGTTACCCTGTTACCACTCTACCCTGTTAGAATGACAGGTTATGTTACCCTGTTACGACCCTCCGTACCTCGCAAACTCTGCCCTTCTGGGACACTGTAAAGTCCATGGAGAATATGAGCACCTCCTCCCAGCTGCCAACTGCACTGAGGCTAGGAAACACTGTCACTACCGATAAATCCACTATAATTGAGAATATCAAAAAGCATTTTTCTATAGCTGGCCATGCTTTCCACCTGGCTACCCCTACCCCGGTCAACAGCCCTGCGCTCCCCACAGCAACTTGCCCAAACCTCCCCCACTTCTCCTTCACCCAAGTCCAGATAGCTGATGTTCTGAAAGAGCTGCAAAATCTGGACCCCTACAAATCAACCGGGCTAGACAATCTGGACCCTCTCTTTTTAAAATTATCTGCAGAAATTGTTGCAACCCCTATTACTATCATCTCATCTGAGATTCCCATAGATTGGAAAGCTGCCACGGTCATCCCCCTCTTCAAAGGGGGAGACACTCTACACCCAAACTGCTACAGACCTATATCTATCCTACCCTGCCTTTCTAAGGTCTTCGAAAGCCAAGTTAACAAACAGATAACCGACCATTTCGAATCCCACCGTAGCTTCTCCGCTATGTAATCTGGTTTCAGAGCTGGTCATGGGTGCACCTCAGCCACGCTCAAGGTCCTAAATGATATCATAATATCGCCATCGATAAAAGACAATTCTGTGCAGCCGTATTAATCGACGTGGCCAAGGCTTTCGACTCTGTCAATCACCACATTCTTATCGGCAGACTCAACAGCCTTGGTTTCTCAAATGATTGCCTCGCCTGGTTCACCAACTACATCTCAGACAGAGTTCATTGTGTCAAATCGGAGGGCCTATTGTCCGGACCTCTGGCACTCTCTATGGGGTGCCACAGGGTTCAATTCTTGGGCCGACTCTCTTCTCTGTATACATCAATGATGTCGCTCTTGCTGCTGGTGATTCTCTGATCCACCTCTACACAGACGACACCATTCTGTATACTTCTGGCCCTTCTTTGAACACTGTGTTAACTAACCTCCAGATGAGCTTCAATGCCATACAACTCTCCTTCCGTGGCCTCCAACTGCTCTTAAACGCAAGTAAAACTAAATGCATGCTCTTCAACCGTTCGCTGCCCGCACCTGCCCGCA